>NC_056748.1:141749825-141877325 GCF_019279795.1 Protopterus annectens | reverse complement strand
TTAATATATACAAAAATCGTTGTTGTGAAAACCGTGAACTACATAGATTGCAAAACTGTCTTGACCTGTGAAATTGGTTTAATTTAGATGACATATTTAGAAACATTCATGAGTGACATTCACATTGAAGCTAGGCAGTGGAAAGTCCTTTCACATTTGAACTGTCCCACCTCCAACTATCAGATACTAAAAAGTGTAAGATTGATGGGTTCTGACAATATCTCTGGGGGCATCTTAAATAGAATGAAGCATGATTTAGCCATATTCCTAATATCTCAGCCTGCATAAGGGAGAATCTTCCACAAACCCAGGTAATTACAGACCCATAAGTCTGACCAGCCTCATATGCAAAGCCATGGAATGTCTTACCATGGAATTAATCCATCAGGACATATGGAACCTTCAGACACTGGACCTGTCTCAGTTTGTTTTTTGTCAAGGGCAGGTCATGTTTACTCAACCTGGTGGAGTGTTTTGGGAAGTACATCAAAGCAATGGATGAAGGCAACATGGTACTCACCGCATATCTTGACCTAGCCAAAGGTTTTCACACAATTCCCCACTAAGACGTAGTAGAAAAGCTGAATAAACTGGGAATATACCCTTATGTTACCCACTGGATTGGCAGCTTGCTTACAGATAGGATGTGGATAATAAAAATAAAGGACATTGCCTCCACAAACAGACCAGTCACCAGTGGAGTCCATCAGGGTTCTGTGTGGGGACCTGTCCTGTTTAGCATCTATTTTCTGAAGTACAAACCAATAACTAAGGGCTCTGGGTTGAATTAGTTTGCAAATGACAGCAAGCCAGGAGTGGTCATTGATTCCCCAAATGACTTGGCCATCTTGCAGGAAGGTTTTCCCAAATAAATAACTGGTGCCAAAATCATGGACTGAAACAAAATGCTAAAAATATATTATTGTATCCTTTGAGAAGTTATATATCCCGGGGAGCTGCTACATTGACAGTGCACCTCTAAGAGTTAATCCAGTTGTTTAGGATTTGGTAACTTATGTGGACATACCTCTCAACTGTACAGATTTTCGCAGAATGTCTAGATTTTTGCCTCATATTTTTGATGTGTTCCTCCTAAAATCAGTATTTTTCTGGCAAATAGCTGAGGATTGAAGTCATTAAATAATGAGAAACATCTGAGTTTAAGACTCCACATCCTTCAGAAAATTCATGCTAATGCAAAACCTATTGTTCTATCAACTTTCTAAGTTTGTAAGAGCAATATTTACAATCTGTCCCCCCATCATTTTAGGCTTTGTCCAGCTTTTTTACTCTGAGGTTGAGAGGAACAGTGACCTAACTTTTGACCAACATGTGTCTATTTTTGTAAAAAAGACCTTCTATGTTACACAGCTTATAAACAAAGGGACTGTGTCTGGATTTAGGGATGTCCTTGTCCCCCTTTACTCAGCCCTCATTAGGCTAATCTTTGAATGTAATGCCCCCCTTTGGCATGTATTTCTGAAGACATGCAACAACTGGAATGCCACAGAGATACCTTACTAAAAGGTTACAACGCCTAAACAACATGTCCCACATGGACCGACTGACAGCCCTGTCACTATACTTGGTATCCTACAGACTGCTAAGAGGTGATCTTAGTCTGGCATACAAGGCATCTTTTGACCCAATACTGATGAATTTGCTGCACCTCAGCAAGTCAAATGATACCAGAACTACTTAGTTTGGGGGTCTAAACCTCTTCAATAGCATCAACAGAAGAGTTTGGAGGGAGAGGCATATCTTACAGATGACACCCCTGCTGTGGAACAGACTCCCCATCAACATAAAACAAGGTTCATCCCTTTCCATATTAAGTACAGCTTGGATCTATGGATAGGAAACAGAAAGTTTACCCCAAGACTGTGCCCTGTACTACTAATGGGCAGGGACAACTCCTAAATGCTTTATCCTGTGCATGGTACCCCTCAAATTATCTACGGTATGATCCCCGGTATTCCCATTAGGGATAATATATAATTGTCAACCATGAGATTGGTGAGACCAGTCGATAACCAAATGGGATAGGTTATTTTGAGCACAAAAGCAGAAATTGGCTAGGCTTAAAATGGCCCATAATGGCAGCTAGCCTAGCATTTACCTTTGAACATTTCCAAGGTTATCAAGGTTGTCTTGTACACAGAGGCCATAAACAGTGATATGCAACAATCGAGGGTCACAGAATAGAAATGCAAGCAAATCCTGCAGGCAGTAGACAGTTTTGTTATCACTGTAACAGTTATATCATGCACCTCAAATTTGTGATTACAAAGAGTCTGAATGCCACAATTGTAAAAAAAAATGATGCACATAAAAACAAGTCTTCGTAAACCACAGTTTAATGTAAGTAACAATAATTAAAAATGGTGAAGAAACAAACATGCTTGTGAAAGCTACACTAAATTACAAATATTTTCAGTAAAAGCCCTTAGAAAGAGGAAAACCTGTATCTAACTTAAGATTAAGTGATGAAAGAGTGGGCAGAAAGTTAACAGTGGTGCAGCATATCTCTTTATGTGGGGAAGTAACGTTCACTTTCTTACTAAATGCTAGCCAGCACTGGTAGTACAGAGGGAGTGTGCCCAGACTGTAGCCCAGGGAGCCTGAGTTGGATTAGTGGCTCAGGTATTGATGGGGAGGAGAGTGTGCAGCCCCATGTTGATGGGAGCAGGACAGGTTGAAAATATGAAGTGGAGGTAGAGTTATTCTGCCGCAGTGCTTCATTCTGTGTCTCTCTGACTTAGTAACGGTGGTGAGTGGAGCTGTCCATCAGTAGAAAAGTGGCACCGTAGGAGAGATCCTGGTGATGGACCCAATGTTCACAAACCTCTGCCTTTGTGGCAGCTTTCATTAGCGCTTGCACAAGAGCATGCAAGCACTGGGGAGAGCATTGTAAGACTTCCTGTTGATGAGGATAACTTGTCCTGTGTACACTAAAAGTGCTGTCATAGCCAGGATGCCAGAAAGAGCACAACATCACCAATATCTCCCTAAATGATGCCACCTCCAACTTGGTCTCACTCTGGGGAATCTGGCAGAAATATCTGTGCTAGGGAATGAGTGACGTCAGATCCATTGGGGTAGGCATGATGGTCAGGAAGGCAGAGTGAGGAAAACATTAAAAAACTAGGAAATGCTTAAAGGATATTGCTGTGAAGCTAAAAACTTCTACAGGTGAGGATTTAAAACCTACACAAGTAAAGACTTAAAACTTACCCAGGTGTGAGGGTTCTTACACAAGTGAGGGCTTAAACCTTATACAGCTGAGGTTTAAAATTTACATAAGTGAGGGTCTGTGTGTGCTGGATAATGTAATGGCTGCTGAATGCCACAAAAAGCAAGACAACTGAATGCAGTTAGTCATTTTAAAGGGGGTGGAAGGGCTTGAAGGCCTTCATTTAAGATTACTGACTGCAGGAATTGGTTTTAAATGCATGACATGTGATTTTTAAATCAGTGCAAAAAATGCTTTGTATGAAAAAGGAAATGTTTCAGAAGAATCTGAGAGCACAGTGAATTGTGCCAAAGCTACACTTTTGGTGTATAATTACTTGAACTGTTGTACTTTCTCATCAGTCAACAGAGAGCAGGCCGGAGGCCTAGAGTTTGACAAATGAGAAAGTACAGCAGTTCAAGGAATTAATCAAGATTCTGCCACCCCAAGGAGAGAAGCAAGTAGGTGGAGCTGAAGAAGAATGGCAGCTCCTCAAACCAGTCCACGTGAGAAGTACAGAACAGGTATGTGGTCGAGCCAGGTATGGAAATAAAGTACACAAGGAAAACTGGTGGTGCAATGCAGCACTCCAGGAAGTCATCTGAAGAAAGGAGTGCAGGAAAAAGTCTGAGATAGAAAAGATGGACCATGGTAGGAAGGCATACTGTTTAACTTTTAAACAGGCTAAGAAAGGAGTTGCGTTAGCAAAGAGCAGGACATTGGAAGCTCTCCACCAGCTTCTGAAAAGTGACTTAGTAGGTGACACAAAGAAACTGTATCAGGTTGCAAGGCAAAGACAGAAAGATAAAGAAGATAGACACTCTTCATAAGGAATGCCAGCAAGAACCTGTCACCAGTACACAGGACATCAAAGGCAGATGGAAGGAGTACTTCCAGCATCTTCTTCATAGGTTCATACTAGGCTATCTGCCTTAGGGCATTTATAAGCCTAGCCAGAGTGTGTTTGGCTTTCGCCACCCATTTTAAATTAATTTTGCTATGCCCTTTTTCGAGGTTAGTATACTGTGCCTCTGTCTAACAGCGACACAGAAGTGATACCCGAGGTAAACTTACTATCTCCCATCCACTCATCAAGATTCCTCTTGAAGAGAGTCAATGAGGGACTCTGCCTAACCTGGACTGGGATTTTATTCCAGAGTCCGAATCTAATTCCACCTGTGTCCCTGCTGGACAGAGCCATCGGCTCGGGTGCTGACTTGTTTGAACATGGGTTAAATTCTTGGCTAGGCTTGTAAGGCCCTCAGGGCCAATAGCCTAGTAACTTCCTATGATCCTATGAAGAAACCCCCACAAAAGCTGTACTGCCCCAGAAACAGGCTACAATGAGAGAAGAAGAGGAGCCCATCCTAGAAGAAGAGAAGAAAGGACAGCATTAATGAAAGTGAAATCAGGGAAAGCAGTAGGTTCAGATGAGGTAACAGCAGATATGATCAAAATGTTGGTTGAGATAGGAGAGAAATGGGTCCTGAGAGTAGTGATTGCAGTGTGGAAAGATAAGCATATCCCAGATGACTGGACAATAAGCATATCAATGCCAATGTACAAGAACAAAGGGGACATCCACAACTGTGGGCAGTATAGAGGAATCAAACTCCTGCCCCTTTGCATGACGCTTCTGGAGAAGGTGATTGATAAGTGAATACACAGAGTAGTAGAAAATAAGACGGGAAATGAGCAGTTTGGATTCATATCACGATGCAGCACAACTGACCCAATGTTTGCAGTGAGAATAATAGTTATGAAGAAGCTAGAAATGAGGAAAGAGTTCAATTGGGCATTCCTAGACTTGAAGATGGTATATGGCAAAGTGCCGAGAAGACTGATTTGGGCAGTGCTGTGGTAGTTCAAAGTCCCACAGACATTGGTAGAATTAGTGCAGGCTGTGTACAAGGACCCAATGACCCAAGTACAAACATTTGCTCTCACAGAGGAGTATCCAGTGGGAGTGGGTGTGCACAAGGGTTCAGTCCTGAGCCCACTACTGTTCATACTGGTGATGGACTACATTAGCAAACAGGTCAGAGGGGACAGGTCAACAAAGTTGCTGTATGCAGATGGTGTGGCATTACAGGCAGACTCTGAACAAGATCTTCAGCAAAGGATAGGGGAGTGGAATGCAAAACTGAAGGCACATGGGATGAAACTAAGCACAGATAAGTCACTGGTAATGGCAACAAACTGGGGAAATCAGAAGAAGCTGAGAACTGTGATAGAAGGGAGGATAGCGGAACAGGTTAACAGCTCCAAGTATTTGGGAAGGATGATTGAAGAGAAGGGAGGTCTGAATGAAAAGCTCAAAGTTAGAATCAGAGGAGCTGCAGCCAACTGGCATAGAGTGTCATGTGTGCTCTATGACAGAAGAATGACAAAGAAGCTGAAAAGTGAGGTGTACAAGATAGTGGTGCAACCAGTACTACTGTATGGTACAGATACCTGAGCAGTAAAGGCAGAGCAGGTGAGGAAGCTACAGGTGATGGAAATGAAGTGCGTGAGATGGGTGGTAGGATGTACACTGTGGGGCAGATGAAGAAATGAGGCTATCAGGGCAGAAGCCAAAGTAGCTCCAATTGCAAAAAAGATCAAAGAAAACAGATTACAGTGGTTCGGGAGCTTGTGCAGAAAAGCAGAAGACAATCTGGTGAAAAAGATTTGGGACAGACAGGAAGAAGGTAAGAGGAAACAAGGGTGTCCAGCAAAGAGGTGGATGGATTGTGTGAAAGAAGATCTGTGACAGTCAGACATGAGTGTTGAAGAAGGCAGGAGTTGAGGCACTGAATCAAAAGAGATGCCGACAGTTAACATGACACCCTGAATGGGAAAAAGGGAGTTGATGATGATGATTTGGTGAATCAAAGTTTCAAATCTATGTTTTGTAGGAGGAGGCTTTCACTGTTTGCATTAAGTAGAGCACAGATGGAGAGCATAAAATGCTAAAGAGAGAGTATTAAAGCAACACATATGGGCACCCCACGTCATTCCTGTTACAAAAAAGGTTAATATTTTACATAGGTTCATAGGTGTGTACTAGGGTAATGGCCCCGGGCCTTTACACACCTAGCCCATAGGATTGAATATTTATTTATTTATAGGTTCATGGGTTCGTAGGTGTATACTGAGTTAATGGCCCTGGGGCCTTTACAAGCCTAGCTCATAGGATTGATTATTTATTTATTTATTTGTTTATTTCATAGCTTCACGGGTTCATAGGTGTGTACTAGGGTAATGGCCCCGGGCCTTTACAAGCCTAGCCCATAGGATTATTTATTTATTTATTTATTTATTTATTTCATAGGTTCACGGGTTCATAGGTGTGTACTAGGCTAATGGCCCTGGGGCCTTTACACACCTACCCCATAGGATTGAATATTTATTTATTTATTTATAGGTTCATGGGTTCATATGTGTGTACTGAGTTAATGGCCCTGGGGCCTTTACAAGCCTAACCCATAGGATTATTTATTTATTTATTTATTTATTTATTTATTTATTTATTTATAGGTTCATAGGTTCATACTAGGCTATCTGCCCTAGGGCATTTATAAGCCTAGCCAGAGTGTGTTTAGCTTTCGCCACCCATTTTAAATTAATTTTGCTATGCCTTTTTTTGAGGTTAGTATATTGTGCCTCTGTCTAACAGTGACACAGAAGTGATAGCCGGGGTAAACCTATGATCTCCCATCCACTCATCAAGATTCCTCTTGAAGAGAGTCAATGTGGGACTCTGCCTAACCTGGACTGGGATTTTATTCCAGAGTGAAGGGAGCCTCTGGGTTATGAATCTGTCCCTCCAGCATGTCCTATTTATTTCAGTGCTGAGGTTCAAGTCTCTCGAGCACGTAGCTCGATGGGATTTGGATTTTCTGAGGTGCAGCATGTCCATTAATTCCGGGTTGGACATGGCTTTATACGCCAGGCACAGATCGCCTCTGAGCAGGTGGTATGCCACTGAGTAGAGCTGGAGTTTCTTTAACCGGGCAGCATATGGCATCTGTTTGAGCCCTTTGATCCTCTTGGTGAGGTACTTTTGGGGTCTTTCCAGTTGCTGCAGGTGTCTGGTAAGGTACATCCCAAAAGTGGCATTGTACTCAATTATGGGCCTGATGAGGGATGAGTAAAGAGGTACGATGACCTCCCCTGATCTAGATGTGAATCCCTTCATGATTAGGTGGGCTATATAAAATGTTTTTCTAACCACTTTGGCCACGTGGTTGTCAAATGAGAGATTGCTATCAACTTGGGTCCCCAGGTCCCTAATGACTTCTTCTGTACTTAATGGATTACCACCTATCTGGTAATTTGTGGGCACTTTGTTTTTGCCAAAGGGGATGACTATACACTTTTGGCTTTAGCTTGAGGCCATGGCTCTGGCACCAGTTGTCTGTTTCTATGAGGCCCTTTTGGAGGATGCTTGTGTCGGCTGGAGAGTTGATTATGGCGCACAGTTTGCAGTCATCTGCAAACTTGGTCAGCCACAGTCCTTCCGTGTTGGCCTGTACCGCCGAGAAATATATACCGAACAAGAGAGGTCCCAGGACTGAGCCTTGTGGGATGCCACTTGTAACTGGTTTGGAGTCTGACATGGCTCCAGCAATTCTAACCACGTGGGTTCTGTCCTTGAGCCAGTTTGCAACCCATCTAGTGACATAGGGGTTTATATTTAAGCTGGTGAGCTTATGTATAATGCCCGAGTGGGGTATTGTATCGAAGGCTTTTGCGAGGTCCAGGTAGGCTGTGTGGACCACCTTCCCCTCGTCAATGGCCTTGGTGACTGACCAGGTTTAAGAGGCAGGATCTTCCCTTAAAGCCAAACTGGGTAGGATCCAGTGTCTGTAGGTCCCCAATATCTTTATTTATGAGGTCCATGATGATCCTTTCCATAGCTTTGCAGACCAAGCTTGTCAGGCTTATGGGACGATAGTTTCCAGGATCCGTTGAGGCACCACCTTTGTGGAGAGGGACCACTGTTGCTGTACGCCACTCTTTGGGTACATATCCTGTAGTAAGGCTAAGATTGAACAGTAGTTTTATGTTTGGGTTTAGTTCTTCTTGGAGTTCATGTAGGACGCAGCCCGGGACACCATCTGGTCCCATTGATGCTGTGTTTTTTGCTTTGGAGAGGGCGGCTCTTACCTGAGCATCTGAGATGTCAGGAGGACAGCACTCTGTTGGGATAGATATTTGCCCTTTTGGTGGGGAGAGGAGAAGTTTGCACTGAACCTTTCAGCTAGGATGTTGGCAATGTCTGTGGGCTCGGTGTATTTTTTGTCATTTTGGACTAATTCTGAGCATATCTGGGAATTCCCACCCAGGTTCCTAACATAACTAAAGAAAGCCTTGTGATTATCCTTAGTGTCCTGTGCAATTTTTCTCTCGAAGCTGGCCTTAGACGATTTTATGAGTGCCCGTAGTTTTTTGCTAATACTGATCAGAGATGCCTTCCCTTTTTGGGATTTTGCTCTATCATGTAGTAGCTTCCTCCTTCTATTGTATAGTTTGTTTATGGCTGGGGTCCACCAGACAGGACGTCTGCCTTTGGAGGATTGGGTCTTGGTTTTATTTGGGATTGCATGATCCATGCATTCCTGAAGGTGTTAATAGAATGCATTTATAAAGGATTCTGCGGTCTTGGTCGTATTTTCCACAGGCCCGGGGGCTTTGAAGGATTTCGCCTCGGTTTTGAGGCGTGTGAAATTTGCTTTAGAGAAGTTTTTCACTGTGGTTTTCTGAGCAGGGGGTGGGGTCGGGATGTGAATATCCAGTGAGATTAGTTTATGGTCTGATCTTACCAGTGAGGGATACACTTCTGGTCTGGAGCATAGTGTCCCCATGTTGGTGATGATCAGGTCCAGTATGTTTCCTCCTCTTGTGGGAGTGGTAACAAGTTGTTCCATAGCATTTGAGTTTATAAATTCTAGGAACCTTTGGGCTAGGGTGTTGGAGCTAGAGTAATGCTCCCAGTCTATGTTTGGGTAGTTGAAGTCGCCCAATATAATGGTGTTTGGAGAGACCTTCATATTTTCCAGTATTCTCAGGAAGGCCAAGTGGGGTTCCTGTGTTTGGGAGGGTGGTCTGTAGCAGGCTATAAACTGGAAGGCAGTTTTACCCACAGTTAGTTGCACATGGATAGTCTCTGATGCTTCGTGCTGTGCCACCAACCTGGAGGTGTGGGTATCTTTGACGAATATTGATACTCCCCTCCTTTTGTGGTTCGGTCCAAGTTTTGGGGCCGAAAAGCATGGTATGAGGTATAACCTGGTAGTGCTGGGGTGCTCTCGGGAGCCTTGAACCAGGTTTCTGTTACTGCACAGATATCAATGTTCTCCATGCTAAGGAGAGTTTCGAGTGCGTGCATCTTGAGGTTTAGACTTCTGGCGTTGAGTAGCATTACTCTTAGTTTCTTATCCCTTGTGATACCTATGGAGGTGGGTTTGTCTTTTGAGCCTTGCCTAAAAAAGGCACTAGGAGGGTAGCAAGAGCCTTTGCCAATATCCGAAAGCCCAGGGGTGACAGGTGCAAGCCATCCCTAGCGAAGCATCGTGGCTTGTCGAGCATGTCATCCCAGGCTGACAGGCATTGGATCCCCTTTGAATGACACCAACACTTAAGCCAGTTGTTGAAATTGATCATCTTGTCTTCATATTGTGGCATCATTCTTGGTTAGGGTAAGATGCTACTCAAGGTCAGGGTCATACCGGCCTGGGCTACATGCTCAGAGAGCTCCTCTATGTCTCTTTTCATGTAGTCCAGGGAGGTACGTCTCAGGTCATTCACACCAGCATGGACAATGACTGAGTCATATTTGTACTTGCCTTGGAGTGACCTGAGTGCTTGTGTTATGTGGCGGATCCTAGCGCCCGACAGGCAGCTCACCGTGACCTTCTCCTTGTTCAGCCTAGTGAGCGGGACGTCAGTGTGCCTGACGATAGAGTCACCTATTACAAGTGTATCAGGTGTGTTGTTTAGCCTTAAGGGCTGTGACTGTTCGCACACTGGCTTTGTGAGCTATGTGTTGCACGTGTTTTGTTTTGGGGTAGCGGTTGCTTGGGTGTCTACTTTGGAGGTCTCTGCTGCTTAGGCAGATTTTTATTTAGAGCCTCCGAGTATGTTTTGTGTGTTTATGTGTTTGGTTTGTTGTCGTGGTAGGTCTATGTGAGACTGGAATTGTAGTGAGTGTGGTTTCCTTCTCCTCCTGACTGGTTACGCCAGTACTGAGTTGAGAGAGCTTAGCCTCCAGTTTGGCTATATGGTTGCATCTCTCACATGTGTTGGAATTTGTTGGGAGGAGGAGAGGGTTGTCTGTGTACATGAGGCAGTTCTAACATTGCCTCAAGATTCCCAGATTCACCAGCTGGACCGAGAGGAGATTGACAACTGACCTTTGGACATGCTAGAATAGTATTGGGAATTCCTTTATAATTGAAAAAAGGGCCAATGGGGAACAAGGTACTCAAGGGGAGTTTGTGAGGGTGTAGTGCTTTTAATTTTTAGAGCTGACTTATATAATTGCTTTAGTGAGCAAGTGCCAGGTAACTTAAATGCAATGTGTTACAGGTAACTTAAATGCAAAAATGACAAACAGTAACTTTCTTTCAAGTGAAACAAGGAAATAAGTACAGTAAGCAATGCAGATATCACTAGGGATCCACAGAAGTGCTAAAAGGCCGTTTTAGGTGGAATTAGCGTTTCAGGAAATAAACAAACAACAAGCATACAAATAAAGCTAGATTCAGCAGGCCTGGATCTAGTCTATGCTACAGCAAACAAGGTGTACCAATTTCAGTAAGAAACAGAATATGCAGGCACTATAAGCCTCTAACCAGAAATTCCCTGCTCAGAAGGGCAGAGTCCAGCCTCTCCTCCCACAAGAGTGCAGTGTGCAATCCTTCTTAACGTAAAATAACTGGCCTGAAGCCCAAGTGCTTAAACCAGAACTAATACACTTTTAGAATAACAGACACTGAGCTCTCAATCAGCAGTTCCCAACTTAGAAGGATGTAAGCTACCTGTCCTGCCACCACAGTGCAGGCCACAAACCTTCCTAATGTAAAACAACTGGTCTGAAGCCCAAGTGCTTAATCCAAAAGACTTAGAAATGATAGCTACACTTTAATCAAGTTACTACCAGCAGTAATAAATAAAACTGAATACTTTAAAGAATGCCTGGATTAGTGCTCAAGTTATACAAACAAAGCTAGATTCAGCAGGCCTGGATCTAGTCTATGCTACAGCAAACGAGGTGTACCAATTTCAGTAAGAAGCAGTTCAAATATGCAGGCACTATAAGCTTTAACCAGAAATTCCCAGCTCAGAAGGACAGAGTCCAGCCTCTCCTCCCACAAGAGTGCAGAACTCGAACCCTCTTAATGTAAAATAACTGGCCTCAAGCCCAAGTGCTTAAACCAGAATTAATACACTTTTAGAATAACAGACACTGAGCCCTCAATCAGCAGTTCCCAACTTAGAAGGATGTAAGCTACCTGTTCTTCCACTACAGTGCAGACCACAAACCTTCCTAATGTAAAATTGGTCTGAAGCCCAGGTGCTTAAACTAAAAGGCTTACAATGAGTTACACCAAGCAGTAATAAATACAATTGAGTACTTTTAAGATGATGCAAAAGCAAAATAAAGTAGGAAAAAACACAAATACAGTAAAAGCAGATACATTTTTTTTTTTTTTTTTGGAAAGAGAGAAAGGAAAGAGAGAAAGGAGTAGCAGAAACTAAGCTGATTGGCCTTCTCAAATACTCTCCCTGTACTGGGTAGAAAGAGGTAATGACACTAGACTGGGAGGAGGGTCACAGATCAAATTTACACTAGGGGTGGGCAACTGCAAAGCCACCAACTATAAAAACACTATACCAACAGGGACGGAGGGTGGGAAACAAACTGCAGAAATGTTACTCACAGCTGAAAAGCAGTAGTGAGCCTTTAAATGAAAGTTTTAAACAGCTAAAGGAGCCACTAGAAAAAAGAGTTTAACTGCAACAAGTTATCATAAACAAACAACCCAACAGATGCTTAATAAGAGTGGACAATTTCCAGTTAATTCCTCACACACAGTGAAACTAGCTAGAAAAAATACACAGTACACAAAGTGCTATAAACAACAAAGAAATAAAGAACAAAATAAACAAAATATATTGTAGCTCCGAGTTTGCTGAGTGTCCTTCCTTCGATTAGCTCACTGTAAAATGGCTGAACACTCACAACTGAGCTTCTTAGGTAACAGAAAGTTGAAACCTGAGACAGCTTTTAAGAAAGAAATCTCAAAAGAACCAATGAGGTGCTTAGTCTAAGCTGTAGTCCAGGAGACCTCAGTCAGCCAATGACCTCAAACAATTCTCTCTCACTGAAATGCCTGATGGCTTTGGCTAAAACAAGATGTTCCTGAATTATGTGCTCAGACACACAGCCTCCACAAACACTAGGCCCAAATACAAGCCTGAAAATGGAAATGCTACAAATATCCCCACTACTTAGAACAAACTGCAGAAATGTTACTCACAGCTGAAAAGCAGCAGTGAGCCTTTAAATTAAAGTTTTAAACAGCTAAAGGAGCCACTAGAAAAAAGAGTTTAACTGCAACAAGTTATCATAAGCAAACAACCCAACAGATGCTTAATAAGAGTGGACAATTTCCAGTTAATACCTCACCCACAGTGAAACTAGCTAGAAAAAATACACAGTACACAAAGTGCTATAAACAACAAAGAAATAAAGAACAAAATAAACAAAAAACAGGATACTTAATGTTATATATTGTAGCTCCGAGTTTGGTGAGTGTCCTTCCTTTGATTAGCCCACTGTAAAATCATGTTATGTTGTTTATTTATTTATGTTTATTTATAGGTTCATGGGTTCATAGGTGTGTACTGAGTTAATGGCCCTGGAACCTTTAGAAGCCTAGCCATAGGATTACCCTGGCATTGTGCCACCCGACCCAGTGCCTCTGTCATGTAGAGCCACTGGAGTTAATCCCCAGAGTGAATTTTCTATTTCCCATCCACTCATCAAGATTTCTCTTGAAGAGGGTCAGTGAGGTGCTCTGCTTGACATGTATGGGACGTCTATTCCATAGCATGGGCAGTCTCTGGGTTATGGACCTGTCCCTCCAGCACGTTCTGTTGATTGTGGTAATGAGGTTGAGGTCTCGGGAGCATGTGGTGCTGAGGGATAGGGATTTCTTCCGCACCACATGCTCCAGAGATATGTGTGGTAATTAGAAATTAACCATAAATCAGACTTTAAGCATGGTGAGATGCATATTTTCTTTTAGTGGAAGAGTTGTGGCAGCACCAGTGCAAATTTGTAGAAAACATTAACCAAAACTGCCAAAATATTTAACCAAAGTTGTAGACTTGCATATGTAGTCCCACTACTCTGTACAAGCTCCTTATATGGTGTCCTGTAGGTTGAAGTAATTACATGGGCTACTAGGCAAATGTGTGCTTAGATATATATATATATATATACTTTAATTTGGAACTTTTCTTAAATGTAGTGCAGACTATAATGTACCCAGTGCACAGTCAGGACCTTTAAGCAACCCCCCCCTACACACACAGACACAGACACACATACACACAGCATTCATTTAGGTACTTCACCTTGTATGGATTTTCCTGAAAACCAAATTTACCTATGCATGTTTGTCTAAAAAATTAATGTATAAATCATTCCTTACCAGGTAATATAGTTGTCAGTAAAAACAGTAAAAATAATTGTAATAATAATTCCCAAAAACTTAAAATGCAAAGAACATAAATTGTGTAAAAAACATGATAAAGTGTAATATCATAAAAATAGTCAGTACTAATGGTGATGATAGGTCACTTAAGCTTGCACAGAATTGTTGGATTCCAGTTCCTTGAACATTTATCAATATTTTAAATGGTCACCCCTTCCCCAGTTATAATATACTTAAATTACAATTTATGATGAATTCTACCTGGGAAACTTTGAGGTATATAGAATAAAACATTGTTATCACTAACTTTTCAAGGTTATAGGGAACGTATTAATGTCTTCTTATAGTTATTGCTGTCACTGAAATTACCTCTCACTGTTTTAACTCAGAGATCAACAACTCTTATCCACAAACTAAATGATGAACACAGACTTAGAAGAAATCACTTGAAAAATGACTTCCACAGCTGCTGTCATCCTTTATTAGATTTATTTTCATATATAACTATTTTTAGTGTCTGAGTCAAACATTAAATATTGCAGATATTGTGCAGTGTGTACGTGTGTGCTTGAAGTTTATAGAAGCTGTAAAACTGCTTGTACTTTTCTAGTGACGCAAGTACTGGACCTACTTTGTCATAGAACTGCTGTTTTAAAATGGATCTACATATTGCTTCTCAAGAGTTAACTGATTATTCTAAAGTATGTGGTGATTAATACCAAAGGCTTTTGTATAGCATATTATCATTCACTGTGAGTCCTGCCCTAACCAAGAAGGGAAAGCATATTGAAGGATTTTAATCCAGTTGTATACCTGGGTGACATAGTTTACTGAAAAACAAAAAGCAAGCATCTCATAGTAATTTATATAAAGTTCTGCAGAGTGCGGGATTATCAACTGAGAATTAAAAATGACAACAAAAGTTTGGAAAACTGCATAATGAATGTCTGAGGAATGTTCTGGGTAGGGAAGTGACGGACATTGTGGTATCATTTATGAACCCCACTCCACCCCCATATTGTGAAAGACAGGCATTTGGTTTGCATCTTGGCTTGAATGCTATTTAGTAGTTTTTGTGTAGTCAAAAAGACTGGTATCAGCATTGCTGTCTAGGTCTCCGAAGGAAAATGGGTTTGGGCAATTGAATCAGCAATATGTTTCAGGAAATACTGAGCTGTGATAAACTGTTGGCATACTGAGAGCAAGCTAACGAGCGTCATTTACTGATGATGTCTTCAGAAGATGAAAGTTGAGTTGCATTTATATCAGGAATTCTTCCCCCTACTGAGAAAAAGTAAGCAAATTGAAAAATTAACCACTTGGTTTGATTTGTGATGTAAAGAAATTCCATCAGTATCTATATTTAAACCAATTAAGTTGTTAGCAGTGTTTGGAGAATATAAAAGCTTACCTTTACCTTCACAAACCGCAACAATAATTCAGAGATGGGCTATAATATTTTCATCCTATCACGGTACAACATTGCGGTAATGCTGGCCAACTGCTGTCAGTTAATGATCCACATGATTTAACTTGGATGCACTTTCAGGGAATTCTTGTTACATGCATATATGACTGCCACAACTATCAAGTTTGTGATGTTAGGCAGCCCAGCAATAACAAATACTAGTGAATGTTTGAAAATGTTATATAAAGCAATGTTGTAAAATTCATCTCAAAATTACTGTCTCTTACTCATCACTCGGGTAATAGTGCCATGAAATATGAGAAAGCTTATAAGGAAATAACTCCTTTCAACTCACCCAGTTATTGTTAAATTTGGAAGAACGGTCTAAATTGCTGATGTAGTGGCCAAAACTAGTCAAAGAAATCAGAAATGCATGTAAAACATTTATGCTGTGTCAGATAGATAAAAGAAATGGAATACACCATTATATTCATGGAGCTTTTCATGTGGCTGTTGGGAAAGATCATTCATTGATTTATGGGACCATTTATGAACAGAAACATTGACTTATGAGATGACGTTTGAGAATTATACTTGTGTTTTAATTGTAACTTTTAGTTACTACTGCGATTTCACTGTTTATTTATTTAATGACATTTGTTTACCAGGAAAGAGTTTGGTACCTATTTTCAGAGGAATCCCATGGAGAAAAGCTCCAGACAAGTCAGCTACAGTGATAAAGTGTTACAATTCCATATCAATTGCATAGACATAGTGTACCAGGGGTGGCCCGTGCTATTGGACTGCAGCCCCCACAGCTGTAAAATAAAAGAAAAAGAAGAAAATAAAAGAAAAAGAAAAGATAAAAAAATTTAAAAAATCACAGACTTTTGCGCATGCGCACTAGTCCGGACTGCTGCTGAGACAGTCTGGAGCATGCGCATACTGTCTCAGCAGCAGTCCGGACTGGGAAACATGGAAGAACAGAGCTCCCAGAAGTCTATGCAGTTTTAACTGCATAGACTTTCACTGGGAACAGGTCAGACCCAGACTGCAACGTCAGCAGACAGGCTGGAGATCTCACGGTAAGGAGTCTCATTGGGGAGATTGCGGGGATGTGCTCAAATGCGCCAGCTATGGGATGTATGTAATGGCCCCAGGGATCTACATTGCGGACAGGGGAAGGGATTTACATCGCACTATGGAAGGTAAGAGGAACAAAGGGTGTGTGTGTGTGTGTGTGTGTGTGTGTGTGTGTGTGTGTGTGTGTGTGTGTGTGTGTGTGTGTGTGTGTAAATGCCCCAGTTGTTAGGTGGCTAGAACAAACTCATGGTGGTGTGGTAGGGAATACCTCAGGCTTGAACCCTGTACCTTGTATGCAGATGTTAAGGACCTGAATTCCCTACCCACCACCATTTGTAAAAAATAAATTGCAGATGTTTGCCTCATATTTGATCTGATCTGTTCCTCATAATAGCTGTGGTTTCTAAATTCTGCAATGCTTAATATTTGATGGTGCAGTGGTAGCATTGTTGCCTCACAGCTATAGGTTTTCTGGTTTGATTCTTGGCTGGGTGCCTTCTGTGTGGAGTCTGCATCTCATCCCTGTGTTTGTGTGGATTTGCTCTGGTGTCCTGCCATTTTACAAAGACATGTGTCTGCAGTATTTCTCCCTGGGCCTCTGCTGAAAATTGTTTTTGTTCTGTCAGAAGTAAAATTGACAGGCATTTGAATTTCAGACTTCATATTCTTCAGAAAATACATAGTAACACAACCTTTTATTCTAGCAATTTTCTACGTTTATAAGATGAATATTTGAAATTTGTCCTTATTTTTGGGACTGTATTACCCCATTATTGGCTTTGTCCAGGTTTTGTGTGCTAAGGTTGACAGTTATGGCAAGAACTGAATTCACTGAATATGTTTGAGGGCTGTATTACCTCATTACTGGGTTTGTCCAGGTGTTTTGTGCTAAGAGGTTGACAGCTATGGTGAGAACTGAATTCATTAAATGATAGCCATTTAAGTTTCAGTCTTCCGCTCTTTCACAAAGCAGCTGATTTGGCATAGTGGTATGTTGCTCTGACTGTTTTGCACAGAGACATTGGTAGTAAAATGTATGGTGGTAACACAGCATTTTTCTTTCACAAAGCAGCTGATTTGACATAGTGGTATGTTGCTCTGACTGTTTGCACATGGACCTTGGCAGTAAAATTTATGGTGGTAACACAGCATTTTATTATAGCAACTTTCCAAGATTATACAAGGAATACTTAATGTGTCCCTGGTTTTTGGGCTTTTGACCCCCCCCCCCCAACAAATTTGGCTTTTTCCAGATTTCTTGTGTTGCAAAGTTGAGATGCAGTTGAGTATTGAGTAGATTTTACAAGGAGCTGAGAGCTGCAGGGGAAGAGAAGTTTAGTTCTGCTTATGCTAAGTCAGCTTGCATTGTTAATAGCACAACAGGTTGTGTACTTGCTTTTGATACAGAAGGTTGTTGGTTCTACTCCCACAAGGGGTGAATGCTGCCGTACTGAAAAAGTTAAGATACTAACTATGAGCCTGTTATCGGTTTGCTATCCATTTCCTATTGCAATATTACTAGCTTATCATTTTTAATGGAATATAGGCAATTTATTCTTCAGGGGCAACAGACACTTTATTTTTCGATGAAACCTTGAAATATAAAGGTGTTTGCTAGCAGCAACCTCTACATTAGTTACAGATTTATTTAATGTGGAATTATTTAGACGACTTTTTTACTTCTTCAGAGATTATGCATATTTACTGATAATGGTGGACTGTAGAATTGTGCATATTTACTGACAATGGTGGACTGTAGAATTGGGCATATTTACTGATAATGGTGGACTGTAGAAGTTTGAGTAGACTTTTATGATGGAAATGTTCTGAACTGGGCAGATTTGTCATTATGGGTGCATGCATTTTGTTTCATTGTTTACTGGAATGATGTTCTGAATTCTGCCACTGGTAAAATGTATTTTTCTTTGAATGTGGGTTTCAGTCCTGTTTCAATGAATGTGAGTTTCAAGGGCAGAGAAGTTTTAATGCTAAGTTTGTTTAGCAGATGTCTTCATATTTGTGCTGTAAAATGCAAAATAAAACTTTCAAATGAAGTCCAAATCAGAACAATTGGGGGCCACAGAATCAAACCTACACACGTGGAACTTTTTCCAGAGGGCGAAACAACAACAGCAGGGATCAGTGGAGGGGACATTAGTGTGCGACATGTTGTCCAATAAGAAGCCCATTAAGTATACCAGTACAACTGGAGATTTCACTGTGTATAATTATTCGGACTTTACTTTTGATCACAACATTTGTGATTTGTTTTCACGAGGTCAAACTTTCATTCCAAGTAAAAGCATGAACATAGTGTCTTCTATTATTGATTTGAAAACATTTGTTAGAAAATTAAATTTAAGTTTATTATTTCACAATAATGAGCAAGTAATGAAACCATTATGTGTTTCCAGCTCCTTTAATCCACCTCTTCATCCCACATTGGAAACATTCGAAAGAATGTGTGAACTTGATTTTCGTGCTCTCTAAATATACAGTAATAAGAATAAGAGTTATAATTTAACAAGAAACAAACATAATATTCTAAATATGTCAAAGGAGACAAAAAACATTAGATTCATTAAACCAGACAAGGGGGGTGGGATGACAATATTCAACACCTATGACTACAACATGGCACTAGAAAATATATTAAATAGTAACACATATATGTTGAGTTCACTAAATGAACTAAACATAGCTTACAGACGTATTAGAGGTTTCATTTACGACCTATTTATCGAAGGACACATAGACATAGATGAATTCAATTACATGAACATTTGTCACCCCAGGACTCCAACTATGTTTGGAGTGCCTAAAATTCATAAAGATTTAAACAAACCCCCTTTCAGACCAATTGTGGATGCACAGGGGTCCATTACTAATCCCATAGCAAAATTCATTGACAGCAATTTAAAAAGATACATACACACTGAAAAACATCTATTGAAAGATTCATGGGATTTTTTGTCAATAATTGGTTCCACCGAATATAATGTGAATGATATATTTGTTACCATTGACGTCAAAGATTTATATTCTGTTATCCCACACGATGTTGGAATTGATTGGTTTAATTCATTTTTGTATGAAAAGGGTTTAAGTTAAATCAGAATTAATTTGTTTGATCAACTTTTAGGCATTATTTTAAGGAACAATTTTATAATCTTCAATAACGATATTTATTTACAAAGCGAAGGAGTGGCTATGGGGTCTCCTTGCGTAGGCCTTTATGCCAATATAGTAATGTATACATGGGAGAAAATGTATGTTTTTACTTCAACATTTTTTAATCATTGTAAAATTTATTTACGTTTCTTGAATGATATATTTATTTTGTGGGACGGTAGTCATGAGAAGTTAGAAGAGTTTTTAACATACATTAACTCAACAACCACTTTTTTAAAATTTACAGCAACCACCAACTCCACCTCTATAGCTTACTTAGACGTATTATTAGAAAAGGACACTACAAAAGGAGAGTTTATATCCAAAATATATCGAAAAGAAACGTATAGTAACAGTTTTTTGCACTTTAATAGCTGCCATCCCCATACTCAGAAAAGAGCTGTTTTAAAAGGCCAATTTGTTAGGGCCTCCAGAATGATTAGTAAAAGAGATGATTTTATAGTTGAATGTTTGAATCTGTGTGATATGTTTAAAAATAGAGGTTATCCAGAGAAGTTAATAGACAACATTATGAATGAAGTAGTTTACAAAAGAGATAACTTAATTTTACATCTTTATTAAATCAGGTAGTAAAAACTACATCTAACACATTAAGTTCAAGCATAGGAAATTTGGATAATGACACTAATATTCAAACAACAATGACTCAAACTAACATTGAAACACCAATTAACACAGGAGTCCAACACTTTACTAAGAGTTTTATTACCACTTTTAATTCTGTGGTTTCATAAATAACATCTTAAAGAAGAACTGGCAGCTTATTAAGGCAGATGCATCATTACATTCTCATTTTGACAATACTCCATCTATAGTGTATAAAAAAGGCATGAATTTGAAAAAACATTTGGAAAATACATCTAACACAAAACATGGTAAAACATTTAGATGTGGTAGATGCAAATACTGCACTTATGTATTTGAAACAAACAAAGTGATGATAAACAACATTAAGATTTGTTTAAAAGACAAAGCTTGTTGTAATACTGAAAAAGTTGTTAATTGTGCTTTATGCAGTAACTGCACCACATTTTACATGGGTAAAACAGAAAGAAAATTTAAAGAACTTATTGGTGAACATATAAGGGCTATAAGAGATGGGAACAAATTAAATGCTTTAGCAAAACACATTAGCACAAACACATCTCACAATTTTAAGTTTGTAGTATTGGATGTCCTGAAAGTAGACATTAGAGGTGGTGCATGGCAATTATTACTAGAAAGATGTGAGCTTGAATGGCAATTAAGGTTAAATGCAAATAATTGGCCAGGGTTGAATAATTTCTTATCTATTGGTAGTATTTTAAAGTTAAAATCACTTTTGAGATAAAAAAAACTCTTCTTAATACAATTTATTTATTTATTCATTTATAATGGATTCACCACCACATTTAATAAGTATTTCATACCAAAATAGTTTATTTTATTTAACATTGACTACATGTATACATACACGTACACATACATTACATTAATTCAAACCTCACAGGTTATTAACTTATTTTTTAACACCATTTAATTGTGTACTTTCAACATCTTTGTTACTATTATCATTTATATTACTATATGGTTTTATTTCTTCGTAGTCAAACAAAGAAAACATATATACGGTTTTCGGTTTGTTGGGTATCGAGTGTAATTTATAAACAATACATAATGAATAATATGCACAATTTTATACTTATATCTCGTATTTTATATTTATATCTGTATTTATATTTACAATTTTTATAATCACATTTTGTATTTTTATAGATTTCACTTTTATATTTAAAATTTTACATTTTATAATTGACACTGCGAATACCATATATGGAATGAATCAACAAATACAAATATTTTAACTTATGATTATTTTGAGTTTAGTAACAGAGTTTTGTGAATATAGTTTTAGTATTTTATACATGTTCTCCTTCGCTAGCATTAGTTTTGAGAAGTTAATATAATATTTTATACATAATATTTTATATATTCAACAAGATTATAATTACTTATTTTGTTATTCATTATTAATTTATTGTAAGTTGACACAAGTGATGTTTATTCCCATTCATACACATATATTTTATCATTTTTATACACATTTTTTACATACTTTATATAGTCTTTGACATCCTTGTATACAGGGTTGGATTTGCGAGCGCACATTATACGCTGTTCCTTTGTGTGCATTTTTTGCATTTTTTACATTTTCTACATGCAGTTATTATGCACACACATGCATACGTTTCTTGTGCACACATTTATTGACCATCTGTTCAGTACACATAAAAATTGTTTTGATTGTAAAAAATTGTTCTGATTGCAAAAAAATTGCTTTGTTTGCATTGTTTTTAAAAGTTCCTTTATGCAGGCATGCTGCCTTTTTAACATTTTGAATGGTTTTAATTGCTTACATCACTGATATAAATTATTTAACCAGCAGGAAGTGATGTGTAAACTGTTTGAAAAAGTTTGGCAGGAGCCAAACAAAAGCGCTTATCTGACATTATCTGATATTCGTTTTTTGTGGATTTATTTGTCTTTTATTAAACTTTCATCGAGCAAGTCCGTTTTTTGGTTCTGGTTTGTTTCGTTTGGTTCTACTCTTATTGTCATCATAGAAGTAAATCAGTATGCACATTAGTGTTTATGGTAAAGGGAGTGAAATAGCTAAGTAGTGGATCATTGGAATGGCTGCAGGGGGAGGCTCCATTTGACCATGATTTTGTGAGGGGGAAGGGCAACAAACTTAAAGACAGCCCCAGCTGAACCATACTTCCCAACTGTCCAGATTTTTAAAGAATGAATAGATTTTTGCTTCTTAATTTTGGTTTGTTCCTCATAAAATTTGTGGTTTTATGGCAAATCCATTTAGGAATTAAGTCACTAAATAATGACACACTGAGTTTCAGACTTCATAACCTTCAGAAAAATGCATGCTAAAGTAAGACCTGTTCTATCAACTGTCTCAGTTTATACAAGAGCAATTTTTAGTACTGTTTATATGTTCCCCCAATATATTTTGCCTTGTCCAGATTTATTGCATTAACAGGTTGAGAGGTACATGCAAATAAATTGCTTTATAGAATTAGGCATAGCCAAACCTCTCAACTGTCCCTGATTTTGGCTCAAAATGTTGCTCTTCACCCTAATAATCCCTCCGCAAAATTGCAATTTTGGAAGAAAACATGGAGGGTTTACAATTAAGAAATAACTATAATAATCAGAGTTATAGATTACTTATTTCAGAAATGCATGTAGATTCTTTTATTTTGTCAGCTGCTCAAGTTAGCAGTACTAATATTAAAGTGTCCCTTCTTTGACAGGTTCCCAGCTGTATTGTGTGGCTATTTTATATTTTTACATCACATTTTTGGTCCATTTTTCATAAATTTGTGTTTTTTTTGGCAAAATTGTGTTTTTTTTTGGCAAATTAGTGACAAATCATTAAAGGGCAGCCACGGTGTTGCAGTGGTTAGTGTTGCTGCCTCACAGCAAGAGGTTCACTGGTTCGATCCTCGGCTGGGGTTCCTTCTGTGCAGAGTCTGCATGTCCTCCCTGTGGTTGCGTGGGTTTCCTCCGGGTGCTCCGGTTTCCTCTCACATCCCAAAGACATGCTGTAGGTGGATTGGACGCTCTAAATTGGCCCTAGATGTGAGTGGGTGCCTTCTGTGGAAGGTTGGGTGCCAGGCTGGCAACTCGACACTGTAAAACTCCACTGCCAATCATGAGTGGACAGGTGATCCGCTGTGGTGACCCCTAACCGGAAGAAGAAGTGACAAATCATTAAAGACTGAAGTTAGAAAATAATGACAGACATTTGAGTTTCAGATTTCATACCTTTCAGAAAATTCATACTAATGCAAGACCTACTGTCATATTATCTTTCTAAATTTATAAGAGCAATATTTAAAAATTGTCCTTATTTTTGGGCCTTTGTCCCACTTCTTTGTATGGCTTTGTCCAGATTTCTTGCTCTGAGGTTGAGAGGTATGACAAATGTGTCAGGGCCATCACAGTCAGCCAGAGACATTTCAAATTGTGACATACTTCTTGCACCCCACTCCCCCATGTAGTGACTCTGGATGTGTCGAAGCAAGGCAAGGAGTAGTTATGCAGTGTAAATGTGCAGAGTATTCCCCCCCCCATCCAAGGTAGACAAGTACTAGAGTGGCTTTTCATCTGTCCTTGATTTTTGCAGAATGGTCTGGTTTCTGTCATATTTTTGTACTGTTGATTTATGCTTATTACTCAAAGTGCCTGTTGCTCTGTGTTTAAGTAGCAATACTTTAATGACCATCAGGTAAGCTTGGCTGAGATCGTAAGATGCAAGTAAGCTTTAAGATGCAAGTAAGCTTTAATAAGCATACTGTTAAAGAATTGCCAACATTGAAAGCCTTTCTGTTGTTGCCATGTAGAGAATTCTTAACTAGATAATGTATAAGCCTTTGGTATTGAAATGCATATGACAGTATTTGTAATAAAGGACAAATTACATTATTTTAAGAAGCTCATTACACTTGGAGACTTCCAGTCACCTCTGCAGGCTTTACCCATAAACTAAACAGAATGCCAATCGTGTGGTCCATAACCTGTACAGTAATCCTTTTAAGCAATGTATCTTGAGCTTATTTCTTGTTTGCTTTTCATTTTTTACTTTGATCATGTTTTCCCCATGAAACAAGTAGATAGTTGTCAGGCAGCAGGTCTTTTTTTGGATAAGAAACATTTTTACAAGTGGGGACATCAGAGATTTCTACTTTCAGCATGTTACTTGGTACTTTAATAAAGCTGAATATAAATTATAATTAGAACTGCAGTGCAAGAAGTGGTTTGAGTTGAGTGCTGCTTGACTTGATTTTGACTGGCATTCCATTAATGTATTTAAAAAGTAATTTATTTTTCATGCCTCACAACCTTTTGTTTCCATCTAGATATTAAGCTCATGCAGCCCCAATGCATTGAAATAATTTATTTTTTCATGCCTCACAACCTTTTTGTTTCCATCTAGATATTAAGTAAGCTGTCATACAGCCAATGCATTGAAATATTTTTTCTTCTTCTACATTTCATTTTGTCTTGATTGGACTCTCATAATGATGGTTTGGCACCCAGGGCAGTGTATTTAGTTAGTTGTGGTTTTGAGCATAGCTCCTCCACTTTGTAGTTGGCCACACCCCTTCAAATTGACCCCACCCATTCAGCTGTCTCCTGCAGCCCCCCTTTGATTTGAAGTCACCAGCTGCCACTGTAGTGTACAATAGTGTTACATTTACATTGTAGGGTCATAAGTAAGTACTAGGCTAGCTGCCCATGCAGGCCATTTTGAGCCTAGCAGTTTTCTTTTTTGTGCTCGAAATAACCTATCCCATTTGATTATAGATTGGCCTTGTCCACCTCATGTTCAATAATTATCCCATCCATAGATTTAAATTGTGTATGAAAATGGACTGGAATGAAATTTTGATGTTGCAGTCCTGACTTGTGGGGCTTCCCGCTGTCGAAGCCATTGGTTGGAATGACTAGCAGAGACTGTTTGTTTTTTTCTGCTGCAGGGACTGGTGGACGCCCTATCCATATCACTATGTTTGGGTGTAAGGGGAGTCAGCCGGATCCATGACCAAGGTTCTTTCTTGCTATCAGAACCCGAAGCAGAGCACCAGTCAGTGTGTGTTGGTTTTTACACATCAGAGAAGGAAGGCTCCTAAAAGCTAACTACCCCATTTGTGAACCTTTCATGTGCAAGCAGATATCACACTGGAACTTTCACTCTTTTTGTGTGATTTGTTTGGGGGTGTAACATGACATCCCCAACTGTTGGATTTGTGCTCCCTTTAATAGCAGAATTATAAAACATAGCTCTGAGATTTTAGCTAGACCTGTTACTGAGCCATCGGGCCATTTGCGTACTATGTTGTTATGTTGTTAGCCAGTCGGAGGATGTCGTGTATGCCAGACACAGGTCACCTCTTAGCAGTCTGTAGGATGCAGAGTATAGTGACAGGGCTTTGAGGTGGTCCATGTAGGACATGTTGTTTAGATCTTGTTTAAAGTATCTATATGCATTATCCACATTTGTTTAAGATTGTACACACATTATTGAAAATAAAGAGAATGTTAGTAAGCTACATTATAAGCAGTCATTCGAAAAGTGGATTGATTGAAGAGTAAAGAATCTGCTGGCTGACAGGTCCAAAGGTTACCTTGAAGGTTATACTAGGGAGACGGAGATTGAATACAGAGAGTCCTAACAGGTGAAAATTGAAAGGGGTTAAGGAATAACTTCCTTATAATTTTGTAGTGCATGCATATGTGCAAATTTATGTGTGACAAAACATGAAATAAAGTAAAGTAACAGTATTAGAAGTTGTCAACATGAGAATAAGTACAACTTGTGGTGAATGAATGTCCTGCCCTATAGCACCATATTCCATGAAACTCCTGTGTTTTTCCAATATTTAGAGAGTCCAAGTTAATTTTTTTCTAGTATTATTTCCCGTAGACATTGATTACCAGGGTCCCTGTTTATAAGTAATACATTCATGATAGTGGTAGCTGTATTTTCAGAATGGCGTGATATATTTTGTATGCTTGACATGCCAATGCTAGCATTTTTCATTTGAGAGGACATTTTTACTTATTACGTACCTAAACCTGTCGATACTCACAGAATAGCCAAGATTACATCAAAAGAGTTTTGTTAAATAGCATAAAATAATTAATTTTACTGAAAGATTTATGCAAACTTTCAGTGCAGCTATGAAGAAATGTCTAATACCACGTTGAAAACTGATGACAAGATTTTGTTTTTCATTTTGTAATACCTAAAACTATGAAATCTAGTATAAAGCAGATACCTGCAGGACTGTTCTTTAACAGTTATCGCAAACGTCAGTCAGACGATTTTGTTTTATTTTGGTATTAATATATTATATATATAGTATGAATGATATATAATATAATATATATTTACTTGTCTTATGTGAACTTGAGGGGAGCCCTTCATTTTGCATGCAGGGGCTTTACCCCAGCCCCCCTTACAGTTCCCTTATTCCTGTTGGACTAAATGATCCGTACACGTTTCTGAATAAGCCTTATCAAAACGATGCTGGATTTAATAAAACCAAGTGCCAGATAGACTTAAAGAAACAGTATCTGCAGATGTCCCAGCATGTCAGACAGTATATTATGGGAATTAAAACCTGTAGTGGAGACTCATGGAACATATGCAAATGACCTTTTAAAGACATATCAGTCTTTCATCTGAAAGCTCATAACTTTTTACGTTCTACTTGTTAAGTCTTAATGGGTGAATTCTGACCAATAAAGTCATAACCCACTAAGATGCCACGGTTCAGGCTTGTTTCTGACCTTGTCAGTAGAACATAAGACTGTTTGCTGAAGAGGTCAGAAACAGGGCAAAACATGTCATGTTTGCAGCTAGACAGGTGTGGCTTTGTGCGTGAATGTACCCAAAAAGACTTAAAAGTAAAAATAATTCAGAGGATATGTAGCTGAAACACTGGTATGTCCTTAATGGGGTTATTTGCATAAATTCCATGAGCCCCCAGTACTGGAGGTTTAAGGTATTACATAGTGAAGACTCTAACATAAATCAAACAGAGCTGCAAAAATCAATGAACCGACCCAGATGTATCATTAATTATAGAACCTTTAGTGACACTCAGATGTCAGATTTAGGTACACAGGTTCTTATTTGGTTTCTTATCCTAGATCTTTATTATTTATATATTTTGAAGACTAACCACACATTCACATAAAGTTTGTGTGACGTTTTTAACCTTTGGTTTGGATGTTTTTGATTTATGGAAACCCAGAATATGAACTGTTCTTGATATGTCCCTATTAGCCTAGCCTTGCTTGAAAACTGTATTTAGGAAAAGACCACTTCCCACTTTTTATAGTTAGTGCTTTTCTGCACTTCAGTCTGTTAGGAGAATTATCAGGGAGAAGAATTGCTTAAAAACGTACCCACTCTGCTGTGTCTTAAGTGAGTGTAAGCGTACCACTCTGCTGTGTCTTAAGTGAGTGTATGTGTACCACTCTGCTGTGTCTTAACTGAGTGTAAGCGTACCACTCTGCTGTGTCTTAAGTGAGTGTAAGCGTACCACTCTGCTGTGTCTTAAGTGAGTGTAAGCGTACCACTCTGCTGTGTCTTGAGTGTAAGCGTACCACTCTGCTGTGTCTTGAGTGAGTGTAAGTGTACCACTCTGCTGTGTCTTAAGCGAGTGTAAGCGTACCCACTCTGCTGTGTCTTAAGTGAGTATAAGCGTACCACTCTGCTGTGTCTTAAGTGAGTGTAAGCGTACCACTCTGCTGTGTCTTAAGTGAGTGTAAGCGTACCCACTCTACTGTGCCTTAAGTGAGTGTAAGCGTACGTACCCACTCTGCTGTGTCTTAAGTGAGTGTAAGCGTACCACTCTGCTGCGTCTTAAGTGAGTGTAAGCATACCACTCTGCTGTGTCTTAAGTGAGTGTAAGCGTACCCACTCTGCTGTGTCTTAAGTGAGTGTAAGCGTACCACTCTGCTGTGTCTTAAGTGAGTGTAAGTAGATTTTTTCTGATTGATTATTGGAGTGAGTTCTAGAACCGCTTTTACCAAGAAAGCACACATTGATAGCATCAGTTGTATTAGCTTGTCCCTTAATTTGTTTTACATCTGTATTTTCCTAGACTTTTATGAACTATATCGGTAAGCCTTCTATCAACAATGTTGTGGCCATAAGCTTAGTATGAGCTTGTGATAATTGGATGGGAAGCTATGATTCATGCAAGCAGTGTGTGGAATTAATCTTTTTGTCATGGTTTAACTAATATATTCACATCACTGAGGGGTGTTAAGGCTAAGCCTCTCAAGGAACCTATGACTGTGGCCTTCTGTGGTGTACAGTATGTTTTATGCTGAAATATCAATGTCCAACAGGAGTCTTCTTTGTTCATTATTATTTTGTAAACTGTTTGTCCCAGATCATAGGTGCTCCATAGGGTAATGACCCTAAAGGGCCCTTTTAAGCTTAGTTATGCTTCCCACCTGTATTTTATAGTTTGATACCCCTCATTTTATGGGGAGTGTAACTTGGTTATGAGTGGTTGAGCATTTACAAGCTTCCTCTTTCTAAAAGGGATGTAGTTGGTAGACCACGGGTACATTTATGATTACCCATCCACTGATAAAAGTTGCACTTGAATTAGTGCAGAGAGGAAATCTGTTTGTCTTTCTGGAGGCTGACACTGAAGCTCTAGTGGGCTTGATAGGTCATGTTTCATGCTGTTAAGGAGGAGTCCTGAGATGTTATAAAGTCCAAATGATGCAGTGTTTTTGGCTTTGGAGAGCGCATTGAAGAGCTGTTGCATAGTGATATTTGTGGGTATTTCTTTAGACTCTGGGGGGGGGGTGAGGTAAATTGGAGTTGAATTTATTGGCCAATAGATTTGCTGTATCCTCTGGCTCAGTATAGGTGACTCCATTTACATTTAGTTCAGAACATTGTTGTGTATTGCCTTTGAGGTTTTGGACATAGCTGATCAATGTATTGTGGTCATCCTTAGCCTAGGATGCTACTTTTACCTTAAGTTTGGCATTAGTAGGGCTAATTAGTGTATTGAGTTTAGTTCAGTGAGTGACCTGTTACCGTGCTGGACATTGCGCTTTCTGTTTTTCATCATGATTTTTGTCATTTTGTTATGCGACCTGTTAATGTTGGAATTCCACCAAGGTGACTAGTTTTTAAGAGTTACTCCTGTGTTTATTTCAAGTAGGCACCACTGCTTCTATACAGCTATGTGTTTTGTGAATGACTCTGTATAGCCAACAGTCTTCTTTGAGATTGGGGGGGGGGTCCTTAAAAAGTTGCCGAGGTGCTACTTAAAAGTACAAAGTTTGCCTTGGATTAATTCCTAAAAGTACCAGGGTTGTGTCTCAGATTTTATTTTGAAGAAAGCAGCTTTTTGGTCTAACCTGTCCAGTGTGGTCATTATACTATGGGTATTTATTTATTTGACTGTCTTTGATGAATGGGAAGTCCGACTGGGAGGCTGGGAGAATTAAAGTCTAGACTGTAGGCTGACACTTATCAGCTCATTGCCTTAATGCTGTGGTTAAATTGCCAGGTCAGTCAGCGAATGGGCTGCTGGAAGAGACAGGCCGGTCTGTGATGAGGTCATCATTTTCATTGCCACACAGAGCTGAAGTGTTTTATCTTGTGGACTCTGGCATTTTTCCATGATGCATTTGGAATGTTTGTGCATATATTTGATGATGTGCTCATGTTTACAATTTAACTTTATGCCTTTTTAATTGTTTTCATAAGACAGTACTTCATCACTGTTGACATATTGAAGTTGTGGTTTATTCATGTGGTGAGGACCTGCGATTTTCTCATTTGGAGTAATTATACAGTAGCTATTTGATACATTTGCAAGCCGAGATGCATGTGTCGCAACATATGGCTCACATAACACTGCATGTTGTATATTTTCATTTGATATACAATAGTCAATACTGCTTCTGACGTGCTTGACACATTATTAGAGGTACTGGATCCTCCTCTGAACACTTGTAAAGGTAGATTAAAGTACTTATGAAGATGGCCTTTAGATGGATGCATTTCTTAAAGAAAAGTAATCCAAAGTAAAATGCCATAAACACAGTTATGTAGAAATATTGCCATTGTGGAAGGTCTATGTTGTAATGTGAGAGTAAGCATGCCTTGTCCTTACTTGGAAAAATAAGTGGGCCTGGTTATTTTTATGAATTGGTGATAAATTATGTTCCACTGGGATGAGTTAACTTTGTCCTAAACAACAGCAGAAAAGGAATGGAGGCAGATGTTTCAGTGAACTTGGCACCTGCTGTAGTGCAGAAAGGAGTTTATTAATTGTCAAGTAAACTTATTTCTGCCTCAGCAATCACAGTCTAGTACCATCTTGGCAGCCAAGAGGTGAGGTTTTCTTCTAACTGTTATCTTAACTCTGTATGCTGTAATGTAGCAGGCTCAACCAGTGTCCTGCACTGGTCCTGCAAACTAGCCCTCCACCACCCTCAGCTCTTCAAGTGAAGAGAAAAAAAATGTCTGTTCCTTCTACTGGCATACCAGATGCACAACACTTCCTTTTCCCCTAGTGCCACAGCCATTCAGGTCCCGTTTCTCTGCCCTGTTCCACTACCTTCCTTCTGTCCTCACAATTTAGTAAAAAAAAAAAAAAAGATTTATTTATTTTAAACTGTAACAAACAGCTTGTTACAAGTGTATAATTCCCATACAACAGCAGTGCATTACTCATTATATCGCAGTTTTGATAATAGTTAATGCTTATTGTGTTATTAAAGAGATATTTCCTTAAGTAACAGCAACAGTGTATTAAAACTGTTGTTTTAAGGCACACATACTATTACAAAATGGAATGCAATACATTTCTACTTTTAACAATGTTAAGACAGTCAGAGATATCAGACTTGTTTCTAGCATATTCTAACTTGGTTTGTTAATCGTATTACTCCTAAATATAGTGGTGCATGTTCAAATAGCTGTACCTAAAGGTCATGTAACGGGTAGACTGTATGTCATTACCAGCATATACTGTTTGAGTTTACTAGTACAATATATTGGGCAGGATTCACGAAGGCTTGCACGGAGTCTAAGAGTAGTGTAAGACTCCATGTAGCCTTCGCGATCCAGGAACAGCCCTAAAGTCTGTGTAAGAGACCAGCTAAAACGTCTCTTACATGGAGTGGGCGTGGATAAGCTAATCACCTCACTTGCAGCCGAATAGCATGCAAATGAGGTAGATTAGCGATCCAGGAAGCCCAAAGCAGCCCGTGTAAGAGCCGTTTTAGCTGCAGAAATGTACTCAGTTGACAACTGAGTACGTTTCTGCAAAAAACACAATGGAGCCATGTCAGCTCCAAATAAAGGGTGCATATGTGTCAGGCAGCATGCCAATGGCCAAATATGTGGCCATTGGCAAGGTACCCCGATGTAAATATGAGAAATAATTTTTTTTTTTCGGCAATCGCCGATGTTTAAATGCAGCGCAGCCCCGCGCAAACGGGTTGCGCTATATAAAACATAAAAATGAAGGTTATAAACCCACAAATGTGGGTTTTATGCAATACATGGATTTACAATGCAGGGACCAGCAGACCAAAAACAACATGGCCACCGTTTAGTGGTTGCTAAGGGGGGAAGCTGAGTCTGACATGTAACTAAGCATTAGTAGGCAATCTGATGTAAATGAGTGTTAGGATACTGAATCCCACTGTCACATAGCAAATGAGCACATTCTGAGTAGTGTAAGAGTTACATAAGGGGGAGGAACAGAGTAGGAGATAGGTGACATCACAGGAGGGAATGGCAGAAAGAAATGGAGTTCATTGGAGGTCAGTGTTACATGACAGATGTCAGACACATATCATGGAAAGAGGAGTGCCACAACATACGCATGGGAAAGTCAAGAAATGGAAGGTGTACACTGTTGCCTACACCAAAGTTTCTTGCTGGGCGTGCATGCGCACGTGTGCACACCATGAAGCGCGAGTAGGACAGTATGCGTGCGTGTAAGGCAGACTGAGCATGTGGGAGCGTGTTGGTTGATGTTTAACACTGTTTGTGCTGGTGTGCACGCGTGTTAACCCGAATAAGCAGATTCTGAACCGTGTAAGCATGTGTGCGTGCATGTAAGCCACTGGGAGCATGTTTCTGCTGGTATGCACACTGCTCCCCCCTGAGGACACAGAAAGGAAAAAGGAAGCAACAGAATTCGTAGGAAGCTAGCAGGGAATACTGCTGGAGCTAGCAGGTGAAAACAATTAGAAGCAGGCAATTACACAGGCAGAATAGTAGCCCAGCCCAGCACTTAAAACTCTGCAAACAGCAGTGCAGGATGTTTCTCTCAAGAGACACTGCAAGATAGGAGCAAGCTATTAGAAGTGAAAACTGAAAAAGCTGAACTCAGAGCAGAAATGTTAGGGGCTGCCATAGCTGTCATAATGAGACATAGGCGACTTGCTGAGGGTGGTGACAATGCAGATGGTGCCAGACAACCCACAGTGAGGAGACGGAGAAGAGTGTACAGGCCCAGGTTCACCTACCACGGGTTACATGAGCTGGAGATAGAGTGCTATAGAGTGGACAGAGACCTCCTGCAGCAAATGGTTGAGCTGTGCAGGCCACGCCTCACACACAGAACCAACAGAGGGGAACCCATCCCAGTGGAAACCAAGGTATGTGTTGGCCTAAGAATACTAGCAACAGGTACCTTCCAAAGACCAGCTGGTGATATGATGGGGATATCACAGGCATCAGCCTCCAGGGTACTGCACCAGTTCCTGGATGCCATGTCAGCACATGTCGGTGATCATGTATATTTCCCCAATGCCCGTGAGGTATTGGCCAGCAATATGCGTCTCTTCCAGCAAATAGCTGAATGCCCTGAGGTAGTGGGTGCAATAGACTGCACGCACATACACATCAAAGCACCAGCCGGTGAGCGGGGTATGCCTACATTAACCACAAGGGCTTCCCCTCCATCAACTACCAGGTCATGTGTGATGCCCAGGGCATAATAATGAATGTGTGTGCTGGCTGCCCTGGGAGCTACCATGATTCCTACATCTGGCATTTGACGCAGCTGTACCAGACATTTGCCAAATGGGGACATCCCACATGGACACCTAGTGGGGGATGCAGGTTATGCACTGGAGCCGTGGCTGATGACACCCATCAGAAATGCACACACACCTGAACAGGAACGCCATAATGAGGCACACGCACAAACACGTAATGTAATAGAGCATGTGTTTGGGCTGCTCAAGTCACGGTTCCAGTGTCTGGACACATCTGGTGGAGCCTTGCAGTACACACCAACTACATGTACCCAAATTGTCATGGTATGTATTATGCTACATAATATGATCTTGCGAAAACAGCTGCAGCAGGACCAGCATAGGACTGGGCCAAACAGCCCACCACCATTGCCAAGGCCATCACAGGCAGAGCGTGACTCGGAGGAGGAACAACCTGAGCCTGCCCCAGTAGGCAGAAGGAGGCGTGCCCAGTATGCCCTGGCCTTGGCAAAGAGGCAACGCATAGCACATACACTGGTTCAGTAGGAACCCTGGGAATGATACCCCCTCTGACTCACTCAAATAATAACAGGGATGCCTAAAATGACATGACCTGCTCACAAACATGTACAGGGAGTGTAATATGTGCATCCGACAGAGGCAGCCCTGCAGCACCACCTGAGACATGAATGCCATGCGTTAAGTAATGTAACACCATGTACTATATGCACACCTGAGGACCATGACTAACATCCTACCCTCACCAAGCATCATGCCACAATATGACAATGAGATGATCAATTGCATTAATTGGCTGACGTATTGCAGTTAGTCAAAGGGGATCCAATGTGTGCCAGCCTGGGATGACATGCTGAGCATGACATGATGCTCCACCTGCTAGGACTGGCGTGCACCTATCAGTGCAGGCTGTATGGATACTGGCAAAGGCTGTTGTTACCCACAGCATGCCCTGAATAGGTAAGGCTCAAAACACAAACCTACCTCCATAGGTATCAGAAGGGATAAGAACCTAGATGTAATGCTACCCAATGCCAGAAGTCTAAACAGCAAGATGCATGCAGTCTAAACTTACCCAGTATGGAGAATGTTGATATCTGTGCTGTAACAGAAAACTGGGTCAAGGCTCACAACAGCACCCTAACACTACCAGGTTACACCTCATACTGTGCTGTACAGCCTCAAAACATGGAACAAGCTACAAAAGGAGGGTGACTAGCAATAATTGTCAAGGATAACCACACCCCTATGTTGGTACCACAACAAGAAGCAGCATGGACTAGCCATGGTCAAGTAACAGTGGCTAAAACTGCCTCCCAGTTTATAGCCTGCTACAGACTACCATCACAACACCAGGAACTGCACCTGGCCTATGTTGGAATACATGAATATTTCAAGTCCTCCAAACCACATTATATTGGGTGACTGAAAATACCCAGACATAGACTGGGAGCATTATACTATCTCCAACAGTGTAGGACAAAAGTTCATAGAATCCATAAACCAAAATGCCCAGGAACAACGTACCACTCCCACAAGAGGGGTAAGCATACTGGATGTGATAATCAGCAACATGTGTACTGGATGGCAAGATGAGAAGTGTATTGCTCACTGGTAAGACCAGACCATAGAGTAATCACACTGGATATACACATCCTGACCACAGTCCCTGGCCAGAAAACCACAGTGAAAAACATGTGTAAAGCAAAAGTTGCACTCCTCCAAACTGATGTGGAATCCATTAAAGGCCCTGTGTAGGTGCAAAATATGGGCCACACCACAGGACCTGTTATACAGGCATTCCATGAACACTGCCAGGAATGCGTGGATTATGCAATCCTAAATTAAAACAAGACACAATGCCATACACGCAGGCATCTGGCATGGTGGACTCCAGCCATTACCAAACCATGCAAGAGAATGAGGAAGCTACTACATGATAGAGCAAACATAAAAAAGAAGCAATTACTGATCAGTAGTATGGCAATAAAATATGTCCACACATATAATCCACTAAGGCCAGCTACAACAAGTTGAATCTGTGAATCTTGAGGCAATGTTACACCTGCCCCAAGTACACAGACAACCCTCAACTCTCCCCAAGAAATACAAATATATGTGAGAGATGCAACCATTTATCCAAACTGGAGGCTGAGCTCCCTCAACTCAGTACTCCCAAAACTAGTCAGGAGGAGAAGGTAACAACACACACCACAAACCCAGTCCCACATAGACCTATCACAACTGCAAACCAAAGACATAAACACAGAAAAACATTCCCGGAGGCCCGAATTACAAACACACCACACCAACAGAGGCCTCCAAAGCAGACACCCAATCAAACAACCTCCAAACATAGCACATGCAACACATAGTACACAAAGCTGGTGTGCCAAACAGTCACAGACCAGAAGGAGAAACAACATGCCTGATAGAGTTGTAATAGGTGACTCCATAGTGAGACACGCTGCTGTCATGCACACCAGACTGAACAAGGGAAAGGGTACAGTAAGCTGCCTGTAGACTGCTACAATATGCCACATAACACAAGTATGCAGGTCACCCCAAAGCAAGTAGAAATATGATGCAGTCATAATCCATGCTGGTGTGAATGACCTGAGATGTACCTCCCCGGACTACATTAAAAGAGACATAGATGAGCTCTCCGATTATGTAGTCCAGGCCGGTATGACACTGACCATTTGCAGCATCCTACCCTCACCAAAAATGATGCCACAGTACAAACACAGAATGATCAGTTATAACAAGTGGCACAATTACTGGTGTCATTCCAAGGGGATCCAATGTCTGTCTGCTTGGGATGTCATGCTTGACAAGCCACGCAGCTGTTCCAGGGATGGCTTGCACCTGTTACCCCTGGGCGTCTGGATATTGGATAAGGCTTTTGCCACCTCCATAGAGCCTTTCATAGGCAAGGCTGAAAAGACTAACCCACCACTCTAGAAACATAAGTGAAAAGAAACATAAGGGTAATGCTGACCAATGCCAGATGTGTAAACCTCAATATGCATGCTCCAGAGGCCCTCCCCAGTATGGAGAACATTGATGTCTGTGCAGTGACAGAAACCTGCTGCAAGCCTCCTGACAGCACACCAGCACTACTAGGTTATACCACATATCATGCGTTATGGCCCCAATACCTGGAACAAAACATAAAAGGAGGGGTGAGTATCCATATTCAGCACAGACACCCATACGTCCAGGTAACTGACAATGCACAAGGCATTGGAGTTCACCCATGTGCAACTAACCATAGGCAAGACTGCTGTACAGTATGTAGCATGCTACAGACCACACTCTCACACACAGGAACCCCACCCAGCCGTCCTGAAGACACTGGACAGTATGAATGTCCCACCAAATACCAAACAAGGTACTCACAAATTACCACATAGGTGGTAAACCATTATGTATGGAAGGAGTAATCAGGGACCTAGGGACACAAGTGGACAGTAACCTGTTATGTGACACTCACATTGCCAATGTGGCTAGGAAGACTATATTGGACACTGTATCATGAAAGGATTCACATCTGCATCAACAGAGGTCATTGTGCCCCTATACTGTTTTCTTATCAGACCCATAATCTAGTACAATGCCTCATTTGGGATGTACCTTACCTGACACCTGCAGCAGTTAGAAAGACCTCAAAGGTACCTCACCAAGAAGATAAAGGGTCTCAAATATATGTCATATGCTGCCAGGCTATAGACACCCCAGCTGAATGCAGTCAAATACCGCCTACAAAGAGGCATTGTATGTCTGTTGTACAAGGCCATGTCCAACACAGGAGTAATGGACATGCTTCACCCCAGAAAACTCAAAGCCATCGGAGCTGTGAGAGTGAGAGATGTCAACCTCAACACATAATGAAATAGGATGTGATGGAGGGACAGATACATAACCCAGAAGCTCCCCGCACCCTGGAACAGAATCCCACTCCATGTTAGGCAGAGCCCCTCACTGACACTCTTCAACAGGAATCTTGCCAAGTGGATGGATGATCGTAGATTTACACTGGGGGTCTTCACTGTGTCACGTCCAGACAGAGGCACAGCAAAGCAAATCATAAATGGCCATAATATTCACATAGCAAGGGGTGGCGAAAGCCACACACACTCTGGCTAGGCTTACAAATGCCCTAGGGTGGTTAGCCTAGTATGAACCTATGAACCTATGAAGATACAAATTGTACAGGACACTAAGGATAATCCCAAGGCTTCCTCAACTGATGGTAGGAACCATGTTGGGAATTCAAAGATATGCTCTGAATCACACAAATATTACAAACAACATACCAAACACACACACATATTGCCAACATACATCCTGACAGGTGCAGTGCAAACCCCCCCCCCAGAATGCAAAATATCTATCCCAGCAGACTGCTAGCCCCCTGACATTGCAGATGCTGAGGTAACAGCCAGCATCTACAAAGCAAAACACACAGCAGCAATGGTATGAGATGGTGTCCTGGGCTGAGTCCAACATGGACTCCAAGAAGAATGGAATGCCAAATCACACTACGGCTCAATGTCAGCCTTACCACAGGATATGTACCCAAAGAGCAGTGTACAACAACAGTGGTCGTTCTCAACAATGGTGTTGCCTGAATGGATACTGAAACTACCACCCCAGAATCCTGAGAAGCTTGGTCTGCACAGCTATGGAAAGGATCAGCATGTACCGCAGACATAAAGATATTGGGGACCTACTGACACCGGACCCTACCCAGTGTGGCTTTCTTAAGTGCATATCCTGCCCCTAAACATGTTTGACTCATTTGAAACAGTCATTAAGGTAATTGATGAGGGCAATGTGGTCCACACAGCGTAGCTGGACCTTGCAAAGGCTTCCATACAATACCCTATGTGTTCATTATAGATATGCTCACCAGCTTAAATATAAACCCCTATGTCAGTAGAGGGGTTGCAAACCAGACCAAGGACAGAACTGACATGGTCAGACATGCTGCAGCCATGTCAGACTACAAACCAGATATAACTGGCATCCCAAAAGGCTTGGTCCTGGGACCTCCCTCGTTTGGTATATATGTCCCATAGGTACAGGCCAACATGGAAGGACTGTGTCTGAACATGTTTGCAGAGGACTACAAACTGCCCACCATATCTGACCCTCCAGCTGACACAATCATCCCACAAAAGGGCCACATAGAAACAGACAACTGGTGCCATAGCCATGTCAGCAAGCTAATTGCAGAAAAGTGTATAGTCAACCCCCGTGGATGTACAGTAAGTGCACACCAATTACCACATAGGTGTTAACCCATTACATACTTAACATGTAATGAGAGACCTGGGGACACAAGTTGATAGATATCCTGCATTGGACAAACATGTGGCTGTACTGTTTACAGAAACATACCATATACCCAACTAATCATGAAGGCTGTCAGATCTAGATAAGGGGAGGTCGTTGTGGCTCAGCAGTCATCCTTCATCAGCGTTACAATTGACTACAATAGCCCCTGTGGGATGTACCTCAGCAGACACCTCCATCAACTGTAAAGTCCCCAACAGTACCTCACCAGGAGTATCAAAGCGCTTGCACAGATGCCATGTGTTGCCTGATTAAACAAACTGCAGCTCCACACACTGCCATACTGCCCACCCAGAGGCAAGCTGTGCCTGATGTATAAAGCCATGTCCAAGCTGGAATCAATGAACATGCTGCACCTTGTACAATCTGAATGGCAGTGAGCTATGCACATGAGAGACCTGAACCCCAGCACTGACATACATAGGACAAGCTGTACTGCATGATCCATAACACAGAAGCCACCCCCACTCATGAGTAAACTCCCAGTACAGGCTATCCATAGAGTCACTCATCGATTCTCCTCAAGAGGAATCTTGATGAGTGGATGGGAGATGGTAGGTTTACCCTGGGTATCACTGTTATGTCACAGGTAGACAGAGGCACAGTATACTAACCATGACATATGTCATGGCAAACTCCACTTACAATGTGTCGAAGGACAAACGCACTCTCCGACTAGCATTAGAAATGGCCTAGGGCACATCGCTAGTGTTTGCAAATGTACACCTATGTTGTGGAATACACTACCAATGTTGGACAAGCCTGGTTTAAGTAGTTCATATCTGAACATAATGCAACATGGTCAGATGTGCACAACTGGCCCCTAACCAGGCTGTTGTGCTCACTATGGAAATGTAAAGCAGTGATAGGACTAAAGCCCAGGATACTGTCCACCACAGTCAAAAGTACTGAACCAGTACACTATACGGTACTACAGTGTTAGGTCAATATGAAAGGATGTTGACAACTGTATGCAAAGTATCCCATGCAAACCCTGCAAGCACAGTATAATCCCTGTTGTGTTCACACATAAAGCAGTCGGACAGTAACTACACAACATGACACACAACACACAACCATAAACGGGAGATATTTGTTGAAGTTCACACTCATCCACAAATGTGGTGGGCTGCAGAGTTCAACATACGGAAAGCTCACACTGGGCATGCTTGCACACTTTGATAAATGAGACATATGTCAGACAACATGCCATGGGAAGGCTGAACTGGGCATGCTCACACACTTAGGCCAAATCTCAGTTTAGCAGTTGGCCACACATATTTGTACATGTTATTCCATGAACCACCACATTACAGCAATCTGCCCAGTGCACACAGTTAAATGACTACAGAGACATATGTGATATAGTGGATCCCTCACATATGCAAACATCTTCCACAGATATACAAGTTGTTCATACAAACAGGGAATGCTATGGCAATAAAGACCTGCAAACAGTCTATCAGCAACAAATAATGTGCATCTGACAATTAAACATATGCGTGTAGATGTCAACACTAGGCTGTTTGCCCTAGGGAATGACAGCTTAGCCAGAGTGTGCTTGGCATCTGCCTCCCCAGTACAGTAGGCTACTGTGCCACTGTAAAGTAGGTCACATAAGGCACCGTGTGAGGCCAGTGTGCTGTGCCTCTGTCAAGCAGGGACACAGTGGAGATCCCAGGGTTTGAATTTGCTAAGCCACAGCCATGTTGTTGGTGTGTGCTGGAAGAGGGTTGCTGAGGACCTCTAACAGTAAGTGGGCATCAATAACAGACTGAGGGGAGCCTTATCTGCATTGTCTGGACAATTTCACTGTCAACACTGTGTCGTGATGATTATGAGGGATTGAAGTGTCGTGCCAGTACTGTTCAGAGATGTCCTCCCTCTGTGGGCTACTGCTCTGCAATGTATTAGCTCACTCTGTCTTGCTTTTTTCCCCACTTTTCTGAGATTTAAAAAAAGTTCAGTTACAGGCTTGCTGTTCTTGAACTGTGTGTAAGTTTCTGTGAGGCCATTTTTTGCTTGGGCTAAAGGAAAGTCTCTCTGTTGATCAGTGGCAGTGAAAAACATTGAGCAGCCTGCCTGCCCCTGTGGGAGTGGTTACTGACTTGAAACTGTAGTTTTATTGGCCATTCTGGGTCAATTCCAAAACTCCTTCATCTTCCTCTCTTAAAACCCTCTTTTGCACGGTTTTGCGTGGTTTTGAGCATAGCGCAACAGCGGGCAGCGTCGCCTAATTGGGTTTAAACTATTCTGGCTCCACAAAGTCTGCTCTTCACTTTTTCCCTTAGAACTGCTCTATCTCTCAATTTAACCACCATATTCTCATTCTAAGGCCCTTCACTGGTCCAATTAAGTAATCCTACAAGTTAGCACTATTAAACCATAAGCACTACTTACTCTTATACTCTGTACGATTACCCTGTCCTCTATTGGTCTGTCTTAAATTCAGTTTCCCTATTACTCTAGCATGTCCAAAGGTCAGTCAATGGTTTCCTCTCCAGTCCAGCTGGTGAATCAGGGAATTTTGAGGCAGTGTTACAACTGTCTCATGTACATGGACAACCCTCTCCTCCTCCAAACAGGTTCAAATATATGTGAGAGATGCAAATATTTAGCCAAACTGGAGGCTGAGCTCTCTCATCTCAAAACTGGTGTAACCAGTCAGGAGGAGAAGGTAACCTCACACAACACAATTCCAGTATCACATAGTCCCACCACATCAGCGAACCAAACACATAAATACACAAAAACATAATCGGAGGCTCTAAATAAACATCTACCTAAGCAACAGAGACCTCCAAAGCAGACATCCAAGCAAACGGTACCTGAAAACAAAACACACACAACACATAACCCACAAAGTCAGTGTGTCAAGCAGCCACAGCCCTTAAGGCTGAATAACACACCTGATACTCTTGTTATAGGTGACTCTATTTTCAGACACACTGACGTCCCGCTCACCAGGCTGAATAAAGAGAAGGTCACAGTGAGCTGCCTTTCGGGTGCTAGGATCCGACACATAATGCAAGCACTCAGGTCACTCCAAAGCAAATACAAATATGACTCAGTCATTGTACATGCTGGTGTGAACGACCTGAGACGTACCTCCCTGGACTACATGAAAAGAGACATAGAGGAGCTCTCTGATCATGTAGCCCAGGCTGGTATGACCCTGACCTTGAGCAGCATCTTACCCTCACCTATAATGATGCCACAGTACAAAGACAAAATGATCGATTTTAACAATTGGCTAAAATGTTGGTGTCATTCAAAGGGGATCCAGTGTCTGTCAGCCTGGGATGACATGCTCGACAAGCCACGTTGCTTAGGGACGGCTTGCACCTGTCACCACTGGGCTTTGGATATTGGCAAAGGCTCTTGCCACCCCCATAGTGCCTTTTTAGGCAAGGCTCAAAAGTCAAACCCACCCCATAGACAGCACAAGGAACAAGAAACTAAGGGTAATGCTGCTAAACGCCAGAAGTCTTAACCTCAAGATGCATGCACTCGAAGCTCTCCTCAGTATGGAGAACATCGATATCTGTGCAGTGACAGAAACCTGGTTCAAGGCTCCAGAGAGCACCCCAGCACTACCAGGCTATACCTCATATCATGCTTTTCGGCCCCAAAACCCATACCGAACCACAAAAGGAGGGGGAGTTTCCATATTTATCAAGGATATCCACACCTCCAGGTTGGTGGCATTGCACGAAGTATCGGAGACCATCCATGTGCAACTAACAGTGGGCAAGACTGCTTTTCAGTTTATACCATCCTACAGACCACCCTCTCAAAGTCAGGAATCCCATTCGGCTTTCCTGAAAACATTGGAGAACATGAAGATCTCTCTGAACACCATTATATTGGGTGACTTCAACTACCCAAACATTGACTGGAAGCACTACTCAAGCCCCAGCACCTTAGCCCAAAGATTCCTGGAAATTATAAACTCAAATGCTATGGGACAACTAGTCACCACTCACACAAGAGGGGACAACATACTCTATGCTCCACACCAGAAGTATATCCCTCATTGGTAAGATCAGACCATAAATTAATTTCACTGGATGTCCACATCCCGACCCCACCCCAGCCCAGAAAACCACAGTGAAAAACTTCTCAAAGCGAACTTCTCACTTCTCAAACAGTGGAATCCTTCAAGGCCCCAGGGCCAGTGGAAACTACAGCCCAAACTGCAGAATCCTATATAAATGCATTCTACGGACATCTCCAGGAATGCATGGATCATGCTATCCCAAACAAAACCAAGACCCAATCATCCAAAGGCAGGCGTCTAGTCTGGTGGACCCCTGCCATACATAAACTGTACAACAGAAGGAGGAAGCTACTACATGATAGAGCAAAATCCCTAATAGGGAAGGCATCTCTGATCAGTACTAGCAAAAATTACGATCCCTCATAAAATCCTCCAAGGCCAGCTTGAGAGAAAAATTGCACAGGACACCAAAGACAATCATAAGGCTTTTTCAGTCATGTTAGAAACCTGGGATGCAACTCCCAGACTTGTTCTGAGTTGATTCTAAACGACAAAAAATACACTGAACCCACAGACATCGCCAATATCCTGGCAGACTGGTTCAGTGCAAACTTCTTGCCCCCCTCCCCCCCAAAAGAGCAAGTATCTATCCCGGCAGAGGGCTGCCTCCCAAACATCTCAGATGCTTAGGTAAAGGCTGCCCTCTCCAAAGCAAAAAACACTGCTTCCATGGGACCAGATGGTGTCCCAGGTTGCGTCCTACATGAACTACAAGAGGAACTAATCCCTCAAATAAAACAGCTATACAATCTCAGCCTCATACAGGATATGTGCCCACAGAATGGCGTACAGCAACAGTGGTCCCACTCCACAAAGGTGGAGCCTCTACGGACCCTGGAAACTATCGCCCCATAAGCCTGACTAGCTTAGTCTGCAAGGCTATGGAGAGGATCATCATGGAGCTCATAAACAAAGACATTGGGGACCTACAGACACTAGATCCTACCCAGTTTGGCTTTGTCAAGGGCAGATCCTGCCTTTTGAACCGGGTTGACTTCTTTGAAACAGTCCCCAAAGCCATAGATGAAGGGAAGGTAGTCCACACAGCCTATCTGGACCCTGCAAAGGCATTTGACACAATACCCCACTTGGGCATCATAGATAAGCTATCCAGCTTAAATATAAACCCCTATGTCACAAGATGGGTCACAAACTGGCTCAAAGACAGAACCCACAGAGTGAGAGTTGCTGGAGCCATGTCAGACTCGAAACCGGTCACAAGTGGCATCCCACAGGGTTCTGTCCTGGGACCTCTCTTGTTTGGTATTTACTTTTCAGAGGTACAGGCAAACGTGGGAGGACTATGGCTCACCAAGTTCGCAGATGACTGCAAACTGGGCGCCATAATCAACTCTCCAGCTGACACAAACATCCTTCAAAAAGGTCTCACAGAGACAGATAACTGGTGCCCGCGCCATGGTTTAAAGCTAAATGCCAAAAAAATGTATAGTCATACCCTTTGGCAAAAACAATGTGCCCACAAATTACCACATAGACGGAAACCCATTAACTACAGAGAAAGTTATTAGGGACTTGGGGACCCAAGTTGATAGCAATCTCTCCTTTGAAAACCACATTGCCAAAGTGGTTGGAAAGACCTTCTACATAGCCCACCTCATCACAAAGGGTTTCACATCTAGATCAAGAGAGGTAATCGTGCCCCTTTATTCATCCCTCATCAGGCCCATCATAGAATACAATGCCCCTTTTGGGATGTACCTTACCCGACACCTGCAGCAATTAGAAAGACCCCAAAAGTATCTCACCAAGAGGATCAAGGGTCTCAAACAGATGCCATATGCTGCTCGGTTAAAAAAACTCCAGCTCTACTCAGTTGCATACCGCCTACTTCGAGGCGATCTATGCCTGACATACAAAGCTATGTCAAATCCAGAATTAATGGACATGCTCCACCTCAGTAAATCTAAAATCCCTTAGAGCCACATGCTCGAGGGACTTGAACCTCAGCACAGAAATAAATAGAACTTGCTGGAGGGACAGGTTCATAACCCAGAGGCTCCCTTCACTCTGGAATAGAATTCCAGTTTATGTGAGGCAGAGCACCTCACTGAATCTCTTCAAGAAGAATCTCGATAAGTGGATGGGGGATCGTAGGTTTGTCCCAGGGATTACTCCCATGTCACTATTAGACAGAGGCACAGTAAACTAAACCTTAAAAAGGGCACAGTATACTCAAATCAAGGGGTGGCGTAAGCCATACAGAATCGGGCTAGGCTTATAATTGCCCCAGGGCAGATAGCCTAGTATGAACCTATGAACCTATGGTGTACATCTGACAGGTGTCCTGTTGTGGAGCAGTCATGGGTATATTTTGGATAGCATGATCAATGCAAACCTTCCACATGCTCATAGAATGCAATTGTCAAGGATTATGCAGAGTGGCCTGTATACTCCCCCAGCATGGGTCCTTTGAAGTCTTCAACCCCAATTTTCACAAGTGTAAAGTCTGCTTTTGATAAATACTGTTTGTTTGCAGTGACAACCTTGCCTGGGGGTGGGGATGGGATATGGATGGCCAGGGAAAGGTGGGTATAGTCAGATATCAACAATGGTGGTCTACCTCTGGTGTGGAACAGTGAGTACCCATGTTGTAGATGGTCAGGTGCAATATGTATTCCCCCTTGTGGCTGTGGTGAGTGGTTTTGCCATAGCACATGGACTCACAAATTGTAGTGGCTGTAGGGTAATGTTGTAGAAGCCTGTGTAGTTCCCACACACAATATGTCTGTACCTGACGTTAACAACTGGAATGGTGTATGTGAACACCTGCATATCTTGGCACTGTTCCCAGGGAAGCAAAGTGTGTGTCCTGGATGTGGGAGGGGTGGTCAGGACTGGTTGTGTTGTGTGTTACAGGTCCTGTGGTCACAAAGCATGGTATAAAACATAACCTGCCAGTGCAATGTGCATATCTGACCCTGACATAGGTGGCTGCAAATGCATATATATGCTATACCCCACCTGACAGGTAGTACTAGATGTACATACCTCTGTAGAAATAATGATGTCAGCACCCTATAAATACTGCTGGTGCAGAACAGATGCCCAGTAATTCGGATAGTGCACTCTGCTAATGTGTCTCCCTCAAGTGTCATAATAAAGTTAGGTAGGGGTTTGAATCCTGCAAATGCTCAGTGTGTGTGTGTGTGTGTGTGTGTGTGTGTGTGTGTGAGTGGGGTTGGTGTGTGTGCAAGTCTGTGTGAGGGAAATGTCTCTTTTGGCAACTGGGAAAACACACTACAGGATGCACATTCCCCTTTCTAAACACTGATGATGTCAGCACCCTATAAGTACAGCAGGAGAAGGGAAACCTCCCAGTAATGTGAATAACATGCTCTGCTAATGCATCCGTCTCGAGTGTCATAACATAGTTAGGTAGGGGTTTGAATCCTGCAAATGCTCAGTGTGTGTGGAGGGGGTTAGTGTGTGTGCAAGTCTGTATGAAAGAAATGTCCCTTTTGGCAACTAGGAGAACACACTACAGGATGCACATTCCCCTTTCTAAACACTGATGATGTCAGCACCCTATAAGTACAGCAGGAGAAGGGAAACCTCCCAGTAATGCAAATAGCGCGCTCTGCTAATGCATCCGTCTTGAGTGTCATAACATAGTTAGGTAGGGGTTTGAATCCTGCAAATGCTAAGTGTGTGTGCCAAGTCTGTATGAAAAAAATGTCTCTTTTGGCAACTAGGAGAACACACTACAGGATGCACATTCCCCTTTCTAAACACTGATGATGTCAGCACCCTGTAAGTACAGCAGGAGAAGGGAAACCTCCCAGTAATGCGAATAGCGCACTCTGCTAATGCGTCCGTCTCGAGTGTCATAACATAGTTAGGTAGGGGTTTGAATCCTGCAAATGCTAAGTGTGTGTGGAGGGGGTTAGTGTGTGTGCAAGTCTGTATGAAAGAAATGTCCCTTTTGGCAACTAGGAGAACCCACTACAGGACGCACATTCCCCTTTCTAAACACTTATGATGCCAGCACCCTGTAAGTAAAGCAGGAGAAGGGAAACCTCCCAGTAATGCGACCGTCTCGAGTGTCATAACATAGTTAGGTAGGGGTTTGAATCCTGCAAATGCTAAGTGTGTGTGGAGGGGTTAGTGTGTGTGCAAGTCTGTATGAAAGAAATGTCCCTTTTGGCAACTAGGAGAACACACTACAGGATGCACATTCCCCTTTCTAAACACTGATGATGTCAGCACCCTATAAGTACAGCAGGAGAAGGGAAACCTCCCAGTAATGTGAATAGCGCGCTCTGCTAATGCGTCCATCTCGAGTGTCATAACATAGTTAGGTAGGGGTTTGAATCCTGCAAATGCTAAGTGTGTGTGGAGGGGGTTAGTGTGTGTGCAAGTCTGTATGAAAGAAATGTCCCTTTTGGCAACTAGGAGAACACACTACAGGATGCACATTCCCCTTTCTAAACACTGATGATGTCAGCACCCTATAAGTACAGCAGGAGAAGGGAAACCTCCCAGTAATGTGAATAGCATGCTCTGCTAATGCGTCCATCTTGAGTGTCATAACATAGTTAGGTAGGGGTTTGAATCCTGCAAATAGCAAGTGTGTGTGGGAGAGGGTGAAAGTAGTGTGTGTGCAATTACATGTGTGAAAACTGACTTGCCAACCAGTACAATACACCAGCTGCTGCATATTCCAATCTCTACACAGAGATGATGTCAGCACCCTACAAGTACAGCAGAAGAGGGCAAATCTCCCAGTAATGCAAATAGCATGCTCTGCTACTGCTTCTCTCACTACTGTCATAGCACAGTTAGTTATGGCATTGGATTCCAGACATGCCACGTGTGTTTTTGTCACACAGAATGCCCATGTGTGTGGGTTGTTGTTCACAATAATGCATGACATCGATTAAACCAGTAATGGCAATGGACACAGATGATGTATGTGTGTGCCAAATACACATATGTACCTGTGACCTTCAATAGTTCCCATGTCTGACGCCTGCCACATGTGAATACATGGTATTTGCACTGGATAACATTATGACTGTGGTCTTCTGTGCGGGTGCTGTATGTGGTATGTGTATATACAGTGTGATATGCAGATGGTATCAACCTAGCAGCGAGGGATACACATCTGGTCTGGGGCATATAGTCTACATGTTGTTGATGAACAGGTGCTGCATGTTTTCACCTGTTGTGGGAGTGGTAACAAGTTGTTCCATAGCAATGCAGTGACTACATGCTAGGAACCTTTCAGCTAGGGTGTTGTAGCTACAGTAATTCATCAGCATTCAGTAATACATCAGCATTCCTGGTGAGGGCATGATGCCAACCAAGGTCAGGGTCATACCAGCCTGTGCCACATGCTCAGAGAGCCCTTCCATGTTCCCTATCATGTAGTCCAGGGAGGTACATCACAGGTTAGCCATAGTGGCATGGACAATGACTGAGTCATATGTGTCCATGCCTCTGACTGACCTGTATGCTTGTGTTATGTGGTGGACCATAGTGCCCCACGGGCATATCACTGTGACCTTCACCTTGTCCAGCCTGGTGAGCATGACCTCACTGTACTGGACAATAAAGGTACCTAACACAACTGTAGCAGGTGTGTTGTCTAGCCATACAGGCTGTGACTGTTTGGCACACAGGATTTGTGTGCTATGTGTTATGCGTGATGTGTTCTGGCATAATGTATGCCTGTATATCAGTTGCAGAGGTGTCTGCCGCTCAGGCAGGATGCTATTCTTAGGCTCCACGAATGGTCCAGTGTGTTCACGTGCTTGTATTGCTGTCAGTGTAGATCTACGTCAGACTGGTATTGTAGTCACTGTAGTATTTCATGCCACCTGACAGGTTATGCCAGTACTGGGTTCAGAGTGCTTAGTCCCCAGTTTGGCTATGTGGTTCCATCTCATACATGTGTTGTGCGTCCATGTGTAGGGTAGAGGGTTGACTGTGTACATGTGGCAGCTGTGACATTGCCACATGACCCACATATTCCACAGCTGTACCATAGAGGTGACTGACAACTGACCTTTGCACATGCTACCATAGTATTGTGATTGCCATGGTGATTAACAGCGCATAGGGCCAATGGGGAACAAGGTACATAGGTTCATACTAGGCTATCTGCCCTAGGGCATTTATAAACCTAGCCAGAATGTGTTTGGCTGTCGCCATCCATTGTAAATTTATCTTGCTATGCCCTTTTTCGAGGTTAGTATATTGTGCCTCTGTCTAACAGTGACACAGAAGTGATACCCAGGGTAAACCTATGATGTCCCATCCACTCATCAAGATTCCTCTTGAAGAGAGTCAATGAGGGACTCTGCCTAACCTGGACTGGGATTTTATTCCAGAGTGAAGGAAGCCTCTGGGTTATGAATCTGTCCCTCCAGCATGTCCTATTTATTTCAGTGCTGAGGTTCAAGTCTCTTGAGCGTGTAGCTCGATGGGATTTGGATATTCTGACGTGCAGCATGCCCATTAATTCCGGGTTTGACATGGCTTTATACATCAGGCACAGATCGCCTGTGAACAGGCGGTATGCCACTGAGTAGAGCTGGAGTTTCTTTAACCGGTCAGCATATGGCATCTGTTTGAGCCCTTTGATCCTCTTGGTGAGGTACTTTTGGGGTCTTTCCAGTTGTTGCAGGTGTCTGGTAAGGTACATCCCAACAGGAGCATTGTACTCAATTATGGGCCTAATGAGGGATGAGTAAAGAGGCACGATGTCCTCCCCTGATCTACATGTGAATCCCTTCATGATGAGGTGGGCTATATAAAATGTTTTTCTAACCACTTTGGCCATGTGGTTGTCAAATGAGAGATTGCTATCAACTTGGGTCCCCAGGTCCCTAATTACTTCTTCTGTACTTAATGGATTACCACCTATGTGGTACTTTGTGGGCACTTTGTTTTTGCCAAAGGGGATGACTATACACTTTTTGGCATTCAGCTTGCGGCCATGGCTCTGGCACAAGTCTGTTTCTATGAGGCCCTTTTGGAGGATGCTTGTGTTGGCTGGAGAGTCGATTATGGCGGCCAGTTTACAGTCATCTGCGAATTTGGTCAGCCACAGTCCTTCCATGGTGGCCTGTACCTCCGATAAATATATACTGAACAAGAGAGGTCCCAGGACTGAGCCTTGTGGGACACCACTTGTAACTGGTTTGGAGTCTGGCATGGCTCCACCAATTCTAACCATGTGGGTTCTGTCCTTGAGCCAGTGTGCAATCCATCTAGTGACATAGGGGTTTATATTTAAGCTGGTGAGCTTCTCCAGAATGCCCGAGTGGGGTATTGTATCGAAGGCTTTTGCGAGGTCCAGGTAGGCTGTGTGGACCACCTTCCCCTCGTCAATGGACTTGGTGACTGTTTCAAAGAAATCAACCAGGTTTGAGAGGCAGGATCTGCCCTTAACAAAGCCAAACTGGGTATGATCCAGTGTCTGTAGGTCCCCAATATCTTTATTTATGAGGTCCATGATGATCCTTTCCATAGCTTTGCAGACCAAGCTAGTCAGGCTTATGGGGCAATAGTGTCCAGGATCTGTTGAGGCACCACCTTTCTGTAGAGGGACCACTGTTGCTGTATGCCACTCTTTGGCCACATATCCTGTAGTAAGGCTGGGATTGAACAGTAGTTTTATGTTTGGGTGTAGCTCTTCTTGGAGTTCATGTAGGACACAGCCCGGGACACTGGTCCCATTGATGCAGTGTTTATTGCTTTAGAGAGGGCGGCTCTTACCTGAGCATCTGAGATGTCAGGGGGGCAGCACTCTGCTGGGATAAATATTTGCCCTTTCCGTGTGGAGGGGGGGGGGGTTTGCACTGAACCTGTCAGCTAGGATGTTTGCAATGTCTGTGGGTTTGGTGTTTCTATTGACATTTTGGACTACCTCTGAGCATATCTGGGAATTACCACCCAGGTTCCTAACATAACTAAAGAAAGCCTTGTGATGATGCTTAGTGTCCTGTGCAGTTTTCTCTCCAAGCTGGCCTTAGACAATCTTATGAGTGCCCGTAGTTTTTTGCTAATACTGATCAGTGATGCCTTTCCTTTTTGGGATTTTGCTGCATCATTTAGTAGCTTCCTCCTTCTATTGTATAGTTTGTTTATGGCTGGGGTCCACCAGACAGGACGTCTGCCTTTGGAGGATTGGGTCTTGGTTTTATTCGGGATTGCATGATCCATGCATTCCTGAAGGTGTCCATAGAATGCGTTTATAGAGGAATCTGTGGTCTGGTCCATATTTTCCACAGGCCCAGGGGCTTTGAAGGTTTCCACCTCAGTTTTGAGGAGTGTGAATTTGCTTTAGAGAAGTTGTTCACTGTGGTTTTCTGAGCAGGGGGTGGGGTCGGGATGTGAATATCCAGTAAGATTAGTTTATGGTCTGATCTTACCAGTGAGGGATACACCTCTGGTCTGGAGCATAGAGTCCCCATGTTGGTGATGATCAGGTCCAGTATGTTTTCCCTTCTTGTGGGACTGGTAACAAGTTGTTCCGTAGCATTTGAGTTCATATATTCTAGGAATCTTTGGGCTAGGGTGTTGGAGCTAGAGTCATGCTCCCAGTCTATGTTTGGGTAGTTGAAGTCGCCCAATGTAATGGTGTTTGGAGAGACCTTCATATTTTCCACTGTTCTCAGGAAGGCCGAGTGCAGTTCTTGGGTTTGGGAGGGTGGTCTGTAGCAGGCTACAACCTGGAAGGCAGTTTTACCCATTGTTAGTTGCACATGGATAGTCTCTGATGCTTGGTGCTTTGCCACCAACCTGGAGGTGTGGGTATCTTTGATGAATATCAATACTCCCCCTCCTTTTGTGGTTCGGTCCAAGTTTTGGGGCTGAAAAGCATGGTATGAGGTATAACCTGGTAGTGCTGGGGTGCTCTCAGTAGCCCTGAACCAGTTATATGTTACTGCACAGATATCGATATTCTCCATGCTAAGGAGAGTTTCGAGTGCATGCATCTTGAGGTTTAGACTTCTGGTGTTGAGTAGCATTACTGTTAGTTTCTTATCCCTTGTGATACCTATGAAGGTGGGTTTGTCATTTGAGCCTTGCCTAACAAAGGCACTATGGGGGTAGCAAGAGCCTTTGCCAATATCCAAAAGCCCAGGGGTGACAGGTGCAAGCCGTCCCTAGTGAAGCAGGTGGTTCAACAGAAGATGAGTATGTGAGGGTGTAGTGCCTGTGATTAGTTAGCAGTGGCATATATGACTGCTCACGTGGACAAATGCCAGGTAAGTCATATGCACTGTGTCACAGGCAACATACATGTGAACAGGACAAACAGTGACGTTCTGTCAAGTGAGACATGGACATACATATAGTAAGCTATGCAGATATCACTAGGAGTCCATAGAAGCTCTGTAACTATGCATTGCAGGTGGGATCAGTATTCCAGGGTAATTGCAAGCAAACATGCATGCAAACAAAGCTACAGTAAGCAGGGCTGCATGTAGTCCATTGTACAACAAACAAGCTGTACCACTTCCAGTAGGTAATACTGCAAATATGCAGGCACTATGCACATGTACATGGAAATACACAGGTCAGATGGCTAGGGTCCAGTCTCAGCGCACACAAGTGTACAGACCATGTACCGTCAGGATGTACAATAACTGGATGGAAACACATGTGCTCCTACCTGCAGTAATACACATGTCAAATAACAGACACTGAGCCTTCACTCAGTGGTTCCATACTTAGTAGGATGTATGCTACCTGGCCTGCCACCACAGTATCCCTGACATGTATGGGGACTCTCCCTCCTGTGACAGTTAGTTATGTGTGTTGGGGCTGTCTAGCATGGTATGAGATGTGAGCTTGCAGTGCTAGGGTGCTCCTGTGTGTCCTGTACCAGTCGTGTAGTACTGCACACATATCAACATCCTCAAACATCCGCATTGCAGAGTCCAGTGTGGGCAACATGCCACTTGCAGTTTACATGTCCATCATTGTGTATTAATACTTTCATTACCTTATCTCCTGTGTTACCTATGTATGTAGCCTTCTATTGACATCCTCACCACCAGTATGCCAACATGTGCAGATGATACACTATACTATGGTACTTACCATGGGTGTAGACAACAGTACATGACAATCATACCCTTACTGCATCAGGCATGCTGTGATATACCCACAATTATTTCAGCACACAGTACTGTTAACAACATGATACTATTACTACACGTCTATGTAGTCACCCTGTGCATCAGCAGCATGTTAACCTGTACCTGCACTGATGTTACAGATTGCAGGAGGTGGCACAGTTTCATCATATGCACAGGGTGTGAACTTGGTATGCCTGAGTCAGCCACCGATACCACCAATTGACATGTATGTGTATTTGTGTTGGTGTGGGACAGCAGTACAAGGTGGGGCAATGTTGATGCAGTGTGTGCGTGTATGCGGTAGTCCTAGGTGTTGTCAATTTGCATGTGTGTATGGATGCACACAGTTCCACCACATGGCTGCCATATACTGGTGTTTGTGGACAGCCACAGACTGTACCTGCCAGGTCATACAGATCAGTGTCTCTGGCCACAGACACAGTACCTGTGCCTTGCAGGGGTGCTACGGACCATATCCGGTACCAACCCAGACTGGGTACTGTCATCAGAAGCAGGTGTTCCTTGACTGGACACAGATCCCTGTCGGGCCTGGCCAGAGCCACATGCACGTGGTCTCCTGGGGCGGTCTGATGACAGCACAGACCCAGCATTGCTGGGGCTGCTGCTGGCACTATGGGGGTGGCCGCAGCCCTGTTGTCGTCCATGACGACTGCCAGCTGCTGCTGTTGCTGGCATACGCCCACATCGACGCCTCAACCGTCCACCATCGCCCTGGCTCATGGACATGTAGTTGTGGACCTGGTCTAATATGTCCCCACAACATCTGTCTATGACACTAGGTGAAATTACGGATGGCAGCTGCAATGTCACGCATACTGTCAGTCATGGCTGTGTGACATGCTGTCAGCTCCCTCAGACCCTGTCTGGTGTACCATTCCATACATGACTGTGCCTGCATGACAGCCCGAAACATAGCTGAGGTTGTAAGACCTCTGTGGGCACGTCTGACAGGGGCAGTACGCCCACGGATGCTCCCACGAGAACCCCTGGACATCTGTCTGTGTGGTACTATCTCAGGGCCATGCCCATGGCTGCTGTGTGGGGAGGCATGTGCCACAGATACCACATTACCCTGGTCAATGCCCACTGTATGCTGTCCATCACCTAGGGACATTGGTGACAAAGGGTGTATTGGCAGGATAATTGTGCACATTGATGGGGTTGACAGCTGTGTACTGTCAATCGGCTGACCAATGATTGACCCTGGCATACCTTCCTGTGCCATTACACAGATGTCATCATTATCAGTACCCATGGCACCTGCTTCAGATTCCCTGCTGCATGACACCAGAGCAGCACCAGAACCTGTGGGAGGGAAATAGGAAACACAGTTTACAATGTCTACACAATATTACCAGTGATGCACACATCCACACATGCACAGGTCCAGACATGCACATGTGCACACATGCAGAGGTGCACACATGCACAGGTGCACACATGCACACATGCACAGGTGCACACATGCACACATGCACACGTGCACACGTGCACACATGCACAGGTGCACAGTTGCACATGTGCACACATGCACACATGCACACGTACACATGCACACAGTTGTACACTACTCAGTATGTGAGATATCAACACACAGACACAGACACACCTGCATGCATACACAGAGCACTACTAAGTCAGCCTAATATTACTATTACTATCAAGACTATTAAAGGTATTGTTAATACACACTCACCAGCATGGATAGGCTGCATTGCTGTTACACCGGAGGGACCTGCAGAAGTGAGGAAACTAATGTCAGTGGGCACAACTGTGCCATTGTTACTGAGTATGATACAGGTCAGTAGTACAACAGTCGCCTTTCACAGGTCATCTGCTGATATTGAGGATATCACACTTGCACATTAAATACTATGATGACAGCTACAAACCAAGGACACACCTCACACCTGCATTAACTACCAGTGTACACAACAGTCAACTATACATATGGCATATTACCTGCACGCTCATAGTCTTGCTGCTGCGTGGCTCCAGCCTCCATCATAATGCATGTCTGCTGCTGTTGTTGTTGTTGGCATACTGGAGCCACTACACTCATGAGTAGTCCCTCCAGTCTGGTGAGTGGGGGATGTGTACCCACCCCACCACTTGTGGCGACCTGTTGCCTATGGATATCCGACGCACGCTGACGGACCTTTCTGATTAAATCACTGCAGTGATGTCGTACCTGCTCATATGTCCTATTATGCGTGCCTATGTCATTGACCTGATGGACCAGGTCTTGCCACAGTGCAGCCCTCTCCTGCTGATTCTGGCTGGTGCGGGAAAAGAGTATTGCATAATCCTGCACCAGGCTCTGGTGTATCTCCTCATCCTCAGCTGGAGTAAGCTGGATTTGTGGTGAGCCATGTTCCTGAAAAAGGAAATAACCTGATATCAGCAATATATGTCAGCAGAATTTGGCACACATACTACACATGCTACTCGACTGTTATGATACGACATATCTCACATATATAGCATCTGTCTGTCTATTGGTGGATACACATGTAAATGGCCAGGTATCAGTGCTCAGCCAGCAACTGTGCAACAGAACCTGGCACACTCCATACGACATACTACCAAACCCCAGCAGTCAGAACACTGATTCAGGTCCAGAGCACCTCCTCAATCTGGGGATTTGTATCTAGGTACTGTATGGGCTACATCATCAACTACTGTGAGCTGACCACAAACTAATTGCCCTGGATATACATATCCCACCTCCACCACCAGCACAAACGACTATAGTGAATAACATTGAAAATGCAAACTTTACACTTTGTAACAGTGACATGGCATCCTTTCAGCCCACTGGGCCAGTGGAAGACACAACCCACAATGCTGACCCCTTCACAAATGCTTTCTACGGACATCTCCAAGAATGCATGGATCATGCAGTCCCATATATGGCCAAGACACTCTCCACAAAGGGACAGCATCCTGTCTGTTGGATCCCAGCCATAGACAGATTGTATTACAAAAGATGGAAGCTACTGCAAGACAGAGCATAATTCCAGAAAGGGAAGGCATGTCTGAGCAGCACTAGTAAGGATCTATTTTCCCTCATACAAACATCCATGGGCAACTTTGAGAGGGAAATCAAGAGGGACACTACAGATAACCACAAGGCCTTCTTCAGTTATGTTAGCAACCTGGTCAGAATCCCTCCACTATGCTCATAGTTAGTACACAACAACAAATAATTCACTGAAACCACAGATATTGACAACATTGTGGCAGACCGGTTCAGTGCAGGTTTCACCCCTCCCTCTCCCCCAAAATAAGACATAGTTTCCCAGCTGACTGTAACCTCCCTGTCATCACAGATGTCCAGGTGAGAGCCGCCCTCATGAAAGCAGAATACACAACATGAATGGGACCTGCTGGTATCCCCGGTTGCATGCTACATGAACTCCGACAGGAGCTAAACACACATATAGAAGTGCTATGTAACACTAGCCTGACTACAGGATATGTACCTGTACACTGGCGCACAGCAGCAGTGGTTCCACTCCACGAAGGAGGCACCTCAACATACCAATACAATACAACACAATACAATACATTACAATACAATACTATACAATATGCTATTGCCCCTGGGACTACAGCAGCATACTGTTCTGCTACCCTGACCATTGTGACACATGGTGTGATGGTACCTGCTGCTGTCAAACAGTTACACAGGGTGACTCATATGGCATATTACCTATCTGACTAACATTCAGCAGGGGTATGTGTGACATGTACTTATGGGGAGTCTTGCTTCTTAACACTGTGTGGTTTATTGCAGGGTATGTCTTATCTGTGGGTGGGAACCTTTACCTCCACATGTGCTCTCTATTGCAGTGGCACGGACGACACACAGCAGTCATTTAGGTTGTGGATGGTGTGAGATGTTACTGTGGTTGTTGGACATCTGTCATGGGTGTGACTTAGGTATGTAGATCCAGGAGTGGTAACCTCTATGTGGGTAGTATGTGTGTACTCTGTGGTGTTGTCAGTCACTGTGCATTTGTAATGTGTTTGAGTGCATTGTCACAGTGTTGCACATGTCACTGTGTCCTTCTCCATATCTGTAGCTGTCATGTGAGGTACATACCATGGCAGCCATTATGTGGTGTGGAGGGGTACACTGACCTACATGTCCATAGCTGACACACCATGTCTGCTGACACATACCATGTGCAGGTATTCCAGGAATAGTGTGCCACTGTGAATATCATTGGGGGGACTATTGTACACATTTATGACCCTGTTCACCCTGACACATGCAGTGGTGGGCAGCCAATCACATATCTGGTGGTTACTGGTGTAGGTGATTTGAAATGGGGTATGGTACTCCAGTTTTGACACTGGTGTTCACTCCATGCCTTTGTCCCCAGGCACCTGTTGCAATACATCTGTACACATGTGCCTCACTCAGAATATATATACACCTATCTCTCTCTATATATATATATATATATACATATATGTATGTATATATATATATATATATATATATATATATATATATATATATATATATATATATATATATATATATATATATATATACATATATACATATATATATATTGATGTACATATATTGCTATAGATATGAAGTGGGGTGACAGACAGTGGGTGAGAGTGTCAGAGGGGTGGGACAGGGGTTGTTGAGGTTGTCATATGCAGTCATACCTGTAGATAGTCAGATCTGTCTGTCTATATATTGATGTACATATATTGCTATAGATATGGAGGGGGGTGTGACAGAGAGGGCAGAGTGACAGAGGGGGTGGGACAGGGGTTGTTGAGGTCGTCATATACAGTCATACCTGTAGATAGTCAGATCTGTCTGTCTATGTCTTGTTTGGGATTACTTGTCTATGTATATGTATCTACATATATCTATATCTGTATGTGTGTATTACATATATATGTTTGTACATATTCTATCTATCTACATCTGTCTATGTATTCCTACATCTCTCTCTATGTATGTGTACATATATGCATATATATATATATATATATATATATATATATATATATATATATATATATATACACATACATACATATTTTGACATACATACGTATCCATATGATAGATAGGTATATCAACATGTTTCTTTACCATACTGTATACACACACTAACATACTGCTAAACATACATAACTGTGAAACCTACTTTGTACATTGCACTACAACCTACATTCAACCTACATTGATATGTGCACATAGATGCTCTCACATACAAATGTATGTACAGCCTTCACTGATAGTTGCTGTATGTCCCATGCCCTTTGCACATCTTCATATACATATGGATACAGAGCAATGACATATATGGAGGGTTCACAGTATGTAGACCTTTATAGTATTACTTTACATTACCTGTGTTTGTCACAGCTGCTTGTGTTGCCATCTGGTTTTGTGTCCTGCTGCTCCACTTGCCAGTTGTCAGCTTTCAGGTGGCTGCTGCTGACCAGTTTTGTTTGTGTATGTTTAATTTTGTTTTTCTCTGTCTCTGTTTCTGTCTCTCTCTCTCTCTGTCTCTCACTTCCTCCTCAGGGTGCAATGAAATTATTGCATGTGTGGACTGGGAGTACAGCATACTTTTGTAGGTATCTGCATATGTCCATGTGATGGCCTCTGCACCAATTGTTAGCCAGCATTTGCTAATTGCATGCAGCCAGTTGTGTACTGATTGCAGTTCTCACTGTGATTTCAGAACAGTGCTATAAAAAGGTATGTGAGATAGGTGTAGCCCTTTCAGATTTTAAGGGCAGGGACCATGCTGGTATGCTGTGGACAATGTTCTGTGAGTGTAAAGGTTGGTATCTCTCTCATATTTCCAGTTGTGTTGTAGATTAACATTTCTCCATTCATTTATCCAGTTTCCTATACTAACTGTTTGTGTGTACACTGACACCTACGACTACTACTACTGTTAATGTGTGTGTGCTTTCCTGTGGGACATGTGGTGTAACTGGTGTATAGCAGTGGCTCTTGCACTTTGTTGCTATGGCTTCAATATTTGCCCTTTACAGTCACTACTTGTATGCCTGCTAGGTGTCCTGACTGTAGTGTGCTCCTGTGGCTTTCCTATTTTCCATGTACATTCACACCTTGGAATGCTTGCTATATCTGCTAGGGTGTTACAGCATGCAGTGTGGTCTGGCCATGATGTGGGCCTTGACATCTATTAGGGTATTTGAGTATGCTGCTGAGCAGGCCCCAGACACTCTCAGGTGCATCTGTTATCTGCCTCATGGAATGGTACATATCAGTGGGGTACACCCATTAAATAGTCTGGTATGCTGCAGTTGTGACTGTGGGATAGCATGAGCATATGTATTACTACACTTTTTCTGCCATGCAAGTGGTGCATACTTTCAGGACTTCATAGTTACCATTGCATGTGTTGTAACACCTTTCTGCCTACTGTTTGTACATTTCACATGGAGTCTGTGGGGCATTCCTGTAACTCAGTCACTGTTGCTATGTCTAGGCTCTTAACTATTCAAATATGATGGTGTCAAACCTCTCATGTGTACAAATATTTGCAGGTTGTCCACATTTCTGCCTCATATTTTGGTCAATATCTCATGCACAGCTTTTTCTGGCAAATCACTCTGGGCTCAAGTCAGAATATAGTGACAGACATTTAAGTTTCAGACTTCATACCCTTCCAAACATCCCACAAAATGCAGAACTTGTTACTCTCTGAACTGTCTAAGTTTGTTGTAACATTATTTGTAATGTGTCCCTGGTTTTGGCCCTTTGCTCCACATATTTTATTACTTGGTCAGGATGTGTTCCTGTAACAGGTTGTGGGGTATGGGCAGTGATTATCCTGCTGTGAGTATGTGTGTGGCTTGCAAGGTGCTACAGTGACATTATTACCTACTAGCTACCAACTAGCATGGCTGTTTCTGTTCACACACTACTATCATAGATATCCACTAGATTTGGCAGTAAATATACATGACATGATTTATGTACTACACATCCTATATTCCCTTTACAGTCATTCCTACTATTACATGATATATTTATTTTAGCACAATGTTCTTGTATAACAGTCATGGCTTAGTGATAAGTCATGCAGACTAGTGTTTCCAAGGTCCTGGGTTCGGGACTGACAGTGGGATTTTATTTTGCTTTTGAACTGACTACAAGACCTGTCAATCAGAGTGACTAAGGCACTTTTAAGCAGTTGTAACCAGGTTAGCGCTGGTTTGCGCGGAGCTCATGCATGCGCACTGGCGTTTAGCTCCGCGCATACACACGCACACCCGCTTACAACCGCTTAAACGTGCTTACTCTTGCACACACCCGCGCTATTTTCTTTGAAAGAAATGAAAATGGGGAGACAGGAAAGTGGTGAAAAAGGGGTTACAAAGAGGATAAGACAGTAGGGAAACAAGCTCGGGTTTTGCAGGAGGGATGTAGGTAAGGCCCATAGCTGCCCATTTCTTCATCAGCAACAGCTGTGCATATGTATGTAATTTGGTGTGACATTTGAAACCTTCCACCCCTGAGAGAGTTGTCAGGACAGCAATAATACTTGTTGTACAGCCAGTTGTAATTGATAGTTTCCATGTCCAGCAGACATATGTGCAGAATGGGCAACTATGTATGGGGTGTAATTTTTTTGTGGGTACAGAGTGCCCTTTTTTTTTTTTCCAAGTGAGAGTGGTATGTCAGGTGAAGGAAGTCGGTATAGCCGGAGAGGTAGGTTGGGTAGGTCAACAGACAAGACAAACAAGACGCATACAGGGGCGGTGTATGACACGTGTGGGGGGGTTACATAATTGACGGGGACGGATGTTTGGATATCCAGAGCCCACGAGCCCACAGATGGCAACAGTGGAACTGATATCCCCACCCATGGGCAGTTGCCACTGTTCCTTCAATGCCCAGGACGGGGCTGTGCTGGGGGCTGTATAGGCCGGGCAACAGGCATGCCCGTAAGTTGTGCCACCTGTGCCTCAAGCTGGTGTAGGGGCCCAAGAACAGAGTCCTGGATCTCCCTATGCACCACAGTCCGGACGCTACGGAGGGTGAGTGGTGGTTCTCCTCCGACCACGCTTGCAGAGGGGGGATGGGCCCCATCCCTTGCAGCGCTTCCACCCGCAGGTGGCACAGGGCCACTGGAGGAGGGTCCAGACTGGGCACTAGTGCCAGGTGCACTCGCCAGCTGAGGTGGGAGAGGTGGGTCCGCTGGAACCCGCCTTCCTTGTCGTCCTATGTTTTGCATTATGTCATGACAGTTTGGGTTAGTAACATACAATACCATTCGCAATTAGTTGTAACAGCATGCATTAGTATTCCCATTAACCAAACACCCAGATATTCACACCATTGAACAGCGAGCATAACACATGCATAATTTGAACAGCAATACACAGTCCAACAACATGCAGGGTTGATTGATGGCAACAGGCCATCAGGCTTGGATGTATGAACAGGGCAGATGCATCAACGTACATGCAAATATTTATGACCCAACAGGACAAATGTCCAGGGGTATTAATTGTGATTGCACATACCAATTTCATGTGGAATGGATTATATGTGGTTATAGGGTGGGGTGAAGAAAATATTATTAACACCTTTGAATACCAATACATATGCTGTACATTTCTAATAGCTACAGATATATACACACTACTGTTCTAACTACAGTTTCCTATATGATAACTACTTCAATTTGGTGATAGGACTGTTACTGCTACATCAATATACATTTTATTGTTATTAATACACGTTCATATCTGGCTTTGTTCAGCTACATCATCCTGCTAAATTTGCTTTATGTAGCTATAGACAACTGTGGATGTTTGATATTTCAGGCAATCATACTATCTGCATACTGCAGACCGAGAGCAACATATCCAGATTTTGGGATACACATTCCAGCTGCAGCAACACTTTGAACACATTTTGCAGTTTGGTTCTACTTGTCACATTCATTTCATTCTGTACTAACTGCAGTATACTTTATTCAGGGGTTATTACTACTTTATTGGTGGATTCATAACTCTTTCTCACACTCTCTCACTTGTTTTCATTTTACTATTCAGGATGGTACTTACTTCTAGGCTTTATTGACATGTTTTACCTGTAGTTATTACAATCCTTTCCAGCAGTCTCACTTCTGTCATGTTTCAGTATTTCAACAGGGATATATTTCACACATGTGATTTGCTCATCTTCTGCAGCTGTATTTTTCAGCCTGCTGCAGGTTGTGTACTATTATATTACAGGTGGGGCATCTTTATTTCAGACTTTATTTCAGACATTTTCATTTTTCTGTTTGGATTACAGACTGCAACACACTTTTGTAATCAAGCAATACTTGCAAACACTTTTACACTGTTACTTGCACATTTTATTACTTAGTGACTACACTGCACTCTTTTGCTACCTGTCATACTTTTATATTTCTTTACAGTTACTGGGAGTGGATTACTGACTTGCCTGGTGGCGCAACCGCACCAGCCTATCACCATAGGCTCTGCGGTTTACAGAACGGACACCTGCAGCTGTAATATAAATGAAGTAATATTGGAATACACATCTCCATAATATCAGCTAATTTAATTTCTTACATACATAATTAAATGTAACTTACTCAGTAGTGGGGTGTTGGGCATTTGCCAGGCCTCCTGGATCCAAAGGTTCAATTGGTCCTGCTTGCGTCTCTTCAGGTCCGCATGGTGGTGACGGACCTGCTCACCAGTCCTTGGAATCCCTTGTGGCACTGGTGAGATCATGAGCCAACCGGTCCCATGCCTCAGCCCTATATGCTTCCCACAGGACCTGGCCTTGCATGAGTTGGGCCTCATGATTGTGGACTAGGAGCCAGACCATGTATCTGGACTCCTCAATGCCCCACCTCTGTGCTCGAAAGCAACTATCCTCACCTACTCCTGACATTCTGGCTGCAAGTCAGTTCTACAATCGTTTATGCTGTGTATTCCCACCTATGGGGTTTATATATGCTGTTTTTCCTGCACTTATCTGTGATTGGCCATTTTGGAATTGTATCAACTTCACAAAACCTGCTTTGTCATGCTCCACTTTCTATTCATTCCTATATATTTGCTATTACTGCATTTCTAAGTACAGCTGTCGTGGCTTAGTGGTTCAGTACCTTGACTATGGTGCATGGTATCCTGGGTTTGAACCTGGCCACTGCTTTTTATATTTTATGACTGTCTAGACAGGCTAGGGGATGTGTCTGTGTAAAGGCAGTTTTGTTACAGCTTGCTCAATGTTGCCCGTTGGTTAGCTTGTTTGCTCGGTGCGCAGCTCCGCTTAAACGGGTTACGCCGGTTTACACTTCATTTGGCTGTCAGCACGCATATTACGCTCAGCTCAGCTAGGTTTGGTTGTTAGCACGCATATTACACTCAGCTCAGCTAGGAGCACACAGTTTCAGCATGTTAAACCACTGCTCACCTACAGGCACTAATTTTGCACCTGTTAAACCACTGCTCACCTATGGGCAGATGCACTCACCTTGTTAAACTGTAGCTCAGCTATTGGAACATCTCGCATTTTTTATTGTTTTGTTAACTCACATTTCTTCAAAATAAATGGAATATTTCATTACATTTTACATAAAATATGATTTTATATGTGTACATATTTGTCAGGGACTTGTTTCATGCTTATTTTACTAAAAATAAAATTTGATGTTGTGGGGGCTTGAACCATGGATGCCTGCTCTTCAGCCGACGTCTCTACCACTACGTTATTGCTTCTTGGCTTACTTTGCATATTTAGTTCTTATATGCTTTTCCACTGACTGCTAACTGTGGCTAAGCTACGGGCACGCATAAGCAGCGCACTCATGGACAAACATCTTTACAATTTAAAAAAATATATAACATGTTCATTTATTTATTTTATGTTCATAGTGTGTGTGGGGGCATGTGTTGTCTTGTGTTTATTCACATTTCCATGGCCTTTGTCGTGGGTGTTTACTTTGGGCACTTTTACTCTTCTGGGGGCGTGTCCGCTTGCAGGGCTCGGCCTACGGACACGCCCCCTACTGTCTTCCATGGACCGTGTTAGCCTTAGGTTTGATTCAGCATGCTCTCATGAATATGCAGAGCATGCTGACATCACTCCGTTTAACTGCAGCCTCCGCGTAAGACTTATAACTCTTACACGGAGGCTTCGTGAATCCTGCCCATTGTCTTTCTCACTTTTTTGGAGATACTGACCAATGCCTAAAGTTTCCTAGCATGGAGTTATTTTATGTATGACACCAGCAGGTACCAAGTTCACCATGACAAGTTTCTTATAACAGCTCATTCAGCTGTTTGCCAGTTTCATCCAGGGATTATTACCTGTTCTGCAGTCTGGCTAGGTGGTGGGGTTTGCTTAGCTAGATATGTAGTATAAATGCATCATATGTCTTTATAGCAAGTGGATTGAATGGTCTGAGAAGCTGAGTAGCTTTGCAGACTACGGTCTCTATCTTTTTATTTGTCTCTGACAGCTTTGAAGATGCAATTATTGAAGAATGCACTTTTACAACCTTCATATGCTACTTAGAAGATAATACTTTGTTATTGGCATGTTGCAGTTTTTCTTGCCTTCTTTGGCAAAAAGAAATGCTTTAGCATGTAAATCATTAATGTCTCCAAGAACCAAGGCTGTTTCACAAACTTACCAATTTAGGAGAAGATATAATGCCCAAGATATTAGTTCTTAAAAGATCTGGCTGTTCAGAAAGGCTTTTTTTTTCTTTGCCATCTCAACTGTCCAGATTTTGACAGAGTGCCCAGATTTTTGCCTCATAGTTTGGTCTGTTCTTTAAAAAATGTATGGTTTTCTGGTAAATCACGTAACATTGAAAGATGTTTATGTTCACTACTTCATACCCTTTAGAGAATTCATGCTAACACAAAACCTACTATTCTTGTAAAGAGTAATATTTAAAATTTGTCCCTGTTTTCGGGCCTTTATCTCCCCATTTTTCTTGGCTTTGTCCAGATTTCTTGTCTGCGAGTTTGAAAGGTCCTCTATATCCTACATTAAAGGACCGTGAAAGCGATGTCACCATCTGAGGTTCAGGGGGATTGTACAAAATGAATTGGTCACAACATCTTTGGCTTTATTACTGGTGACATTGCTAAAGAATAGTACACACTAACATTCCCAGATTTGTGGGTTGCCAGAAATTTGAACATGTGAGTAACTGGCCTGCAGTTTGTTCCTGAATTTGGTGTGGAGAGTGTTAAACATCACATGACGGTGCTGAGCTGAGTCTATGTTGTTGCCGATCATGTTTTTTTTTTTCCTGAATTAGAGCTCATGGCAAAGTGGAATTTTTGTCTGAATTGATCGAGGAAAGAGCAGTTATGTAAGCAGTGTTAGTTAAGTTCATTGCAAAGAGTATTCATTAAGCACATTCTGCACACAAGTGTGAAGTCTGTAAATCATAAATGTCTTCGACATGCACATCTGCGTAGTTGTCATTGCTGTTTGTGCGGCAGTATGGAGATATAAAAACACACGCACAACAACACAAGGTGTCCGTTGTTTAACATTAACAGCCATAATTGCATGTCATGCTGTTTTAAGAAATTGACAAAATAAAATTAGTTTGTACTTTAAAGTGTGGCAGTAATAACAGAATGAATAACTTAAAAAAAACTGTTTCAAATTAACAGGATGCAAATGTTATACAATTTTTCATTTTTGATTAATTAAATAGGGCCTCTGGAAGGAGAGAACATAGAGGTCACAGAATGAAAACATAATGTTTGCAAACAAGGCTCAGTCTGAAGAATTGGTGTAATTGCAAAATGCGGAGCAGTGTATCCATCTCAGGGCATTGTTCCATCGAGACTTTTCCCCGTATGTGTACTGTGAAGTCTGTAATTGAAGGGTAACTTCATAAAAGCTCAGCAGCACATCTGCCACAGAGCTATAATGAAATATATTTAGTAAAGGAGATTTAATTATGTCTCTGGCTCCTTTTGTGCACTTAATGTTCTATACTCAACAGTGCTTACTGACAAATACTGACTTAAAAGCTTAAAGGAGTAGAAGTTATCAGTTAGAACCATAAGGAGTTGTAACAATTCTTCGGTAATGAGGTACTGCAAATTCAATTACTCTATTAAAATGAACAGTATAGCAAGGGGGGCATTTTTCTTAGCAGGTTCAGCAAAGAGCTTACATGATTTGCATGAAAAGGTCACTGGTTACTACTTTATCTTATCAGTAGGTGGTAGCAGCAGTCTGTTTTGATATTCTTTTATGTACAAAGTGTTAGTACAGATGTTCTGGACAATAACCGTAAGATAAGTCTGCATTTAAATGAAAATTAAGTTGTTCCAAGTGTTCTAAACAGAAACATATTTATTTGATTCAATGCTTTTTGGCAGCATTCAGAATTTTGTGGTTCCGTAACAGAGTCTGCCTTTATTAATGTTATGTGTGTATACCTGTGTGTATGTATGTATGTGTGTGTGTGTGTGTGTGTGTGTGTGTGTGTATATATATATATATATATATATATATATATATATATATATATGTATATATATATATATATGGTTCCACTTGAAAACAGGAAAGTAAATAATGTGGGAAGAAATAGCCAGGGAATTGTTATGGCTAGGCTTGTATAGGCCCTAGGGATGATAGCCTAGTACCAACCTATGAACATCGAAAACCCATAACATGTAAATTCATAACATCTAAGCCACAAAATCTAAAACTCGTAATATCGAATCTCAAAACATTGAAAACTACAAAGCAACTATAAATATCATCCCACAGAGGTTTTACTATGGGGAAAAAGTTAATTTCCTAACCCCACTGTAGTGCGACCTTGGAGTTGGTATATTTAATTTATGGGGGGTGTGAGGGGGTGGAGCCCCCCCACTTGAGGGGTGCAGGGAGGTTTTCTCCCCCTGCATGAACGTAGTAAACAGTGTGGGTGACGTTATTTATAATTGCTTTATAGTTTTCATTGTTTTGAGATTCGATGTTATGAGTTTTAGATGTTTTGGATTTTCGATCATTTGGTCTCGCTGTTTTGAATTTAGGTGTTATGAGCTTTCAATCATATGAAGTGGAACCATATATATATATATATATATATATATATATATATATATATATATTAATATATACATGGATCCCTATCAGTTGATCATGTTTTTAGAAACTCAAACTTCATATAGTCAAGACCATATGATTGAGTTTTAGAAAACTCAAAGCTTTTGAATGGAGATTGTGGTACAGCGAAGATTGGAGGTGTGAGGGGCCTGCTCCCTGCATAAAAATAAAAAACAAAGTAGATTTTTGTGGGTTTTTTTTTTTTTTTTTTTGATTTTCAAATTTTTGGAAACTCAATCATATGGTCTTGTCGGTATGAATTTCGACTTTCTGAAAACTAGATAATTTGACATATATATACATATATATATATATATATATATATATATGTTTGTATATTTCGGTATGCATATATAAAAACAGAGTATTTGGAATCCTGACTAGTTGTAAAACTAAAGAACCAGAAATTAATTTCTTTTTTGAATCTTATAAGTACTGCCTCAGTACCATTATAGATCTTTACTTGCTGGCTTCAGTTAGTGTATTTTAAGAAGTCTAAGCTCTCTGCAGCAAGAGAAGCTAAATTCAAACAGTAGCTTATCTTGACTTGAATATGTGTTTCACAAAATGAATGATTTCCTTTATACATTGTCAGTATTCCTTTGTCTACCATAAAAACAGAAAACATTTAATGGTGTTTTAGTGAGAGACATCACTTTGCCCTGATTTGTGGTGAGAAAATTAAGGCTTGAATGGGATCTGAAAGACTACAGTGCAAGTCCTAGGAGCCCCTTTAAGAAAACCATCTTACTAATACGATTTGGTTGAAGGAGACTGGTTTATGTCGATTTAAAGGTTAACTAAACCTTTTCATTATCCACGGGTGAGTTAACTCCCTATAAAGTGGTTGCTGGATTACCACACATAAACAAAACTTGAGTTAGGTGTCTGTCCCTTTGGCTGACATTTGGTTTCCATGGGGCACACCACACTAGGTTTGGATTCAGTCTTCTGTTACTTTCTCTAGGACTTTATCTTCCCGACTCTTAAATGTTATTAGCCATTGTGCTTCATGCCTTGGCCAAGAAAACTTAAACAGCAATCAGTTGTAACTTTGCCTTCTTTCTTTCTTCTACTGGTATTAACATCAAGGGAATGTCAGCAAATGCAAACATGCCAAAATCAGCATGCAAAGTAGCGTTAGTGTGGCTTGTGAATTAAGTCTGTTAAGGGTGTTACACAGTAACACCTTTGTCTGTTATGTTCTATAAGGAGAACTCCTGCAGCAATAAAATTCTTGTACTTTGTAAAAGTGATACACTATTGTTTCCAGCTGGAAAACAGTAACAATAGCATTTAGTTAAGTGATGACAAAGAAAAGGAAAGGTGGGGAGGGGGGGGAGTCACTAAAAAAATCCAGTAGTTCTAAGTACTGCCATCATGAAAGACTGGAGAGAATAGGCTGAAGAAGTAAATGACCGTAACATGTCACGTTGAAGGAATGCACTGTGGATTGTGAGAAATCTAGAAACATGGTTGAGGAAAAAACACACACATTAGCTTGGCAGCCCCTTACTGCTATTTTGGGTAGAATAAGCTGGTAACTAACATTACATCACTTACACTGATAGAGGTTAATTTGTATTGCAGAGAAACTCAAGCAGTAATTACAAAAAAAAAAAAGTGTAATTTCTTCAATTTGTGACCATAGCAGTTACTTAAGAATCACAACTGTATGCTACCTTTTTGGTACAGGTGTGTAGATTCATAGACTCTGCTTAACTCTGAAGGAAATCATTGAGAAGCTCGGCCACATCATGTGGCATGACTAAACACCCACAATATCGTGGCCTTGTAGCCACTAAAGGATGTAATGGAAACGCAGTGGCCCATTAATCCTGCTAAATACATATGAGAAGGAAATGCTGACTGTACTGCACACTGATTAATGGGGGGGGGGGGCTTGGTCCAAGTCTGATTAATGGGGGGGGGGGGCTTGGTCCAATTCTTCATTTTATTTTAATTGGCAGTTACTTAATTACTAGGTGCAAAGCTAGAATTCAAATCAAAATGTTTGCTCTCAGCTTGAATATTAAACATTTTCTGTATTTTATCTTTTTTCAGCCTATAGTCACAAAACTGGAAATTTACTGAACACCCAGAATGTTTTTTTTTTTAAACAACAAGTTTATCGATGACACCTATGTTGCTTTGCATTTTAAGGCTTTATCTGTATTTATGCTGAATATTTAACTTTTCGTGTATGCAATTTCAAATTCTTTTATTCCACATTTGATTCCATGGTTTGTAGAGCATTTGGGGTATTGCAGTAGGTAGTGTTGTTGCCACACAACTATAGGTTCTCTGGTTCATTTCCCCACTAGGGAGCCTTCTGTGTGGCATTTGCATTTTCTCTGTGTGTTTGTGTGGGTTTTCTCTGAGTGCTCCTGTTTCCTTACACATTCCAAAAGAGTGCAGTATGTGGGTTGAACACTCTAAGCTCACCATAGGTGTGTATGTTTGCATGTGTGCAGTATGATAGAACAAATGCAGCAGGGCCAGCCTTGCAGTGATGTAAAGCACTGGATATATAAGATGGTCACCCCTAACATGTGCAAAATAATAAAAAGGGGTTGTGCATGGATGACATGGATTCCATGCTTTGTAAATGTGGCATTCAAGAAGGGTTGTCTTGCTTAATTTGATGTGAAAAACTGAAACCAATTATTATATTCTCCTCTTTAGTGTGTAACAATTGGGAGGGGTGTATCACATTACTTTTCGGTTAAAACAGTTTGTAGCTTATGTAGTTACAGTCAACATAACAAAGTGGTTTAGAGTGCTGTAATATTTAAACAAAGTACTTCTGTTTATTTTGGCTTTGTACCTAAATAATAACCGCTGCTCATTTTGAGGATATTAGTTTTAAAGTGCAAATGGTATTCTGTTGGCCAGTGGAATTATTAAACATCACTGTAATTAAAGTTTGTAAGCTGTGGGTAGGTGTGACTTTCTTCTCCAAACCACTAGGTCACTTAAGTGACTGTATTAAAGCACTGCATTTATAGTGTGTTTGTAAAGTTGTACTTTTTCCTGAATTTTGTATTTTTACACTAAAATGCAACAAGATGGCGCAGTGGTTGCATTGTCGCCTCACATCAAGAGGTTCTCCAGTTCAATTCTTCACTGGGTTGCCTTCTTTGTGGAGTCTGCATGTTCTCCCTGCATTTGTGTGGGTTTCCTCTGGGTGCTCTGGTTTCCCCCCATGTTACAAAGACATGCATCTGGAGAGTTTCTCCCCTCCTCCACTGAAAACTGGTTTTCTTCCAAGTCAGACTTTCCCAGTGAACAAATGTTAAATAAATAAATAAAAAGAAAATTCCTGGGGTAAGTTATACAGTACTGTCTGCACGTGTAATGCAGAATGAGAGGGCCACGCTTAACTCACTCTGCACTGTTTTTAGATTAGATGTGCCATTCCAGGTTCAGCACAGTTTCACTTCATCCAATTGTGTTTCCATTGAAACTTGCCTCTTTACCCCCTGTAGGTGCATCCCAAGACTTATTCTATTTAAGCAATAGCTTGGGAGAACATGGGTAGTGCAGCCCCCCCCCCCAAAAAAAAAAAACAACTTGTCTTCTTCAGTTTGGTGGGGGCAGTTTCAATGAGTCCTGTTTTTGACAAAAAGTATATAAGTTGATGTGAATACAAATGCTCTCTCTGTTTTCCATAAATGGTTATTTCTTACACAGTTAGGACAACCTCTTAGAAGATATATTTCTTCCATCTTTTTGCCACAACACTTTAAAAATTTTGTCTTGGTACCTTTTATTTGTTAAATGTTTATGTGTATACATATAACCCATCATGTATTTACAAGCATAGTGCACACGTGTACGTCCATATATTGCACAGTGGTTAGTACATCAGATGAGGTGGAGAGAGTAACCTGGTCCGAGTGTCCTGTAATTGTAAAGCAGGTAACGTTTGTAAATAACTGCATACTGGACATACTCTGTGAGTGACTGAAATCAGCACTACCCACCCAAAAAAAATGATCCTTTTTTTCATCCCTTTCACCAACCGTAGGCAGGCAGAACCTCACGTGACATGCCTGCCATTATCTATGTGTTCCCTTATGAAGTGAAGATGAGGGCTCACTTAACATTCGTGGTCACCACCATTCTGTGTGACTGCAGTTTTGTTTCTTTTCTATCCAGTGCAGTCCACTGCAGACTTTCGCCAGATGTACACAGTGACATGAATAGGACACATACTTCTATCTGTGTGTCACATTGTGGTTTTCTTCAGGTATCTTCCATAAATCTTGTCTGTCTGTTGTGCATCCATAGAAGTCAACTAACTGCCTTTACAAACAAAAAATGCTAACCTCCAGCCATTCACAGACCTCTATCTTACCACTGATGACTGCCCAGTCATTAATGGAAACCAGACTGTTTGTGCCACAGTCAAATATTCTCTTTTGACCCCACTGAGCATGTATAGAAACTGGATCTACTACATATCCTTAAAATGAGACTGTTCGAAACTGACTGCTGAAGTACACCCGTATGCTACAAGCATGAGCACCTGGGCTGGTAAGTTTATGATCAAAAACACCACATAAAAAAATCCTAAAAAAATAATCTTTTGCAGGGGGTAAACACCCTATACCTTAACAGGGACTCTGCCTCGTATCCATCTAAGTTTATTATTCTCACTTAGAGGTCATTGCACTTCAAAGAATAAGCAATTGCTAAAAGATATGAAAAGCGTGATTCATTTACATAGCAGAATAAATTCTTCTTCTTCTTCTTTCGGCTTTTCCCGGTTAGGGGTCGCCACAGCGGATCGCCGTCCACTCATGATTGGCAGTGGAGTTTTACGGTGTCGAGTTGCCAGCCCGACACCCAACCTTCCACAGAAGGCACATACATGCACACTCTCACACCTAGGGCCAATTTAGTATGTCCAGTCCGCCTGCAGCATGTCTTTGGTATGTGGGAGGAAACTGGAGCACCCGGAGGAAACCCACGCGACCACAGGGATGACTTGCAGTCTGCACAGAAGGCACCCCAGCCGAGGATCGAACCAGAGAACCTCTTGCTGTAAGGTGGCAACGCTAACCGCTGCACCACCGTGGCTGCCTTACATAGCAGAATAAATGGTAAGCGATATCTGCACTGGCCAGCTGGTCGACACTTAGAATGCCTATCCTGGAAGATGACCAGTGTCCTGACATAGCAGAAAGACTGAGGAGATTTCTAGATTGTGTGATCTGAGTTGGACTCTGCATGTGTGTGCGTCTCTGTCCATCTCTGCCTCTCTGTGAATGTATGGGGTGGTAGTGGGGGTGTGCATCCTGGAAAAAAAAATGTTCTTTGTGTTTGTCAGCCACCAGTTGTCCCTTTCACTCTCCCAGGGTTTTAAACAAAATGTAATTATTCATAGTGGGGACCCCTGACCTCTGTATGAATTGAAAAGCAAAAAATAATCAGGGACGACTTGTGCATTAAATCTCAAGCAACTATGGTATAGCAGTAGAGTTTTGAGCAGTGTAGTGTAAGCTGTAGAAGCCAGCTCACTTGTATTCATTTACTTAACATTTTTTTCTAATATCAGTTTTATTTTAATATTGCTTTGCTATTCACTTATTCACATTTGCTGTTTGATTTCCTCACTGAATGATGATAGTTTCCTTTCTGACTGTATTGGTGAGGCAACAAAAGTGAAGATTTTGGAAAAAAGTGCCAGACCTTTCCAAAAATGTTAACATGCGTAAACATTCCAGGCTGCATAAACTGATAAATAATTATGCCTAATAGATTAATCAGACCATAAACCATGCCATTGTTTACTGGTTTGTTTTGTAGTCCATAACACGAAGGCACTTCAGTATAGAATATATTATTTTAGGTTTTGCGTGAAGTGCCTTTTTTCTAAACAGAAATAGACTTATTTTAATAAATTGTTGTATATCACTCAAAACTTTCTGCGCATATCTTCTATTATTACATCTAAATAGAAAATAGCATTTAATCTGTATTGAAACCTTACAAGATTTGTGCAGAAACCTTATTAGATGCTTAGTTTTATATAAAGATGTAATTGCTTTACTCACATGAAATTATTCTATAGAGTCCAAATATAAGATTTATGGAATATTCTGCTTATATTTTTGTATTATACAGTTTTAAAATTAATTACCATAGAGGCAGATTCATTTTAGCAGTTGTCGTGCCTTATTTTTCTCTGAGTATGGTGCAGTATGTTAATAAAATCCTAACACTGACTTTGAAAAGGGGCTGCTGTTTCTTTTCTTAGTCGCTGTTTTGTACAGAAATATAATGGCAGATGCTTTAGGGTCATTTAATCAGGAATAATGAATGATGATAGTTTCCTTTCACCATACAGATTACTGGAAAAAGGCATGTTTTTCATACCAAATGTTTTATCAATACTGACGCTGGCATGAAGGAAACAGACTGATTGCAGTCAATGGGTTGTGACTTGTTGTAAGTGTACTTGGGTTAATTTACAGAACCTTGCAATTAGCAGAATTGATAATAAGCTACAACACAATTAAACAGATTTATTATCGGTGACCTAGGCCAGAGTTCAGAGGGGCTGCAGTCATTTAATAGTTCACAAGAAATATTTCTTATTGAACTGCTGTGTATAGAAGAAACATGCGATGGCAAGATGTTCCATATTAGTTGGTAAAAATCATACAAATACATATTGTGTTCTGATTTCTATTAGTACTGGTAATATGCCCTTATGAGATGATGAGTTAAACCAAGCTGTGGTAATCTGCTATTCTTGTACTGCAATGCAAAATATTCTGTTACCTGGGGAGCAGAAATCGACAACATGTCAAGATATTTAGATTCATTAAGAAATCTAAACAATTTGTTTGCACTTCTGTCATGACATGATGTAGCAAATGTACCATGTTGGCAAAAATCTGATTTTTACTTTTACTGAAAATGTGCTTTTGTGAGTTGATGTGTTAAACTGTATTACATTTCCTTTTCCAGTATTACAAAATGAAATGTTATCCTTCCTAAAGAAGTGAAACAGACAACAAATTTCAAAATACTTAACTTCATTGAGGAAAACTGAATAGGTCACTTTACATACACTGTAACAGCGATTTGTGTTTACTATATTACATTACTCTGAAAATGCTGTAATGGGATATATGTTGTTATAGTTATAATGCTGGAAGTGTTTTATGAAAAGTGCTGTTCTCAAAACAGAAATAATGCCTTCGAAGCTGGTATGCCTCATTCTGTCCTCAGGCTCTTTCTGTAAACATTTTTATGCTGCAGCTGTTTTTGCATTTGCAAGTATCGTACAAGTTTGTACTAGTATCTACGCTCATTTGCACTACACACCACGAAGCTGGCACAGAATGTTTGATTCAGGTTGTCTTTGTGCCAGTTTGGTAGATGGGTAGGCCCTGGGAAACAAATGAGAGAAAGAAATGTTGGTGTTAATATTGCACAGAGTCGAATCATATACTACATTGTGAAAGGGTTATTGTAAATGCCAACATGGCCATGCCATACGTAGCTAACAGTTTGAACTCAGAAGATTCCAGACTTGTCTTTCTGTTGTATAGGGCACTGTAGAACCCCAACTGAAATACTTTTTCCAGGTCCGGTGATTGTAAAGAGAAATCGATCACTACAAATTTACTGAAGTGGTGAGGGTTAAGGGGATGAGACAGTGGGGAACAACTGAGAGAACTTGACATGCACAGAGAAGGAAAGAGCATGGTGTGATGAATTTGTTACTTTTTGATATCACTTGACAGTTAGGAGAGGAGGACCGGTATGGGTGGGAGAAGGGGTATACGAGTGTTAGCTGGATGATGATAGCTTAGTACACTAATAAGGAAGCACTCCTTCATGGAGGAGGTAGTGGGTCCCTGAAATGTATTGCAAGAGACAGTGGGAAAATCATTATCACCTACTGCATACAATGATTTTATTCTATTTTTCATTTGTTAACCATGTAAGTTAACTGGTTGAAAGACCCTTGCCTGCCAACACCTGGGTGGCTGATATAATTGGAAAATAGATTTGGGAAAGATAGGAGCTAACTACATTATTGACTGCAGGTTGCATTCCGTGAGTGTATTAATGTGTACTTCTGGAAATATCTTTTTTTTTTGCTGGAGTAGTGTTAAACATTCATTTGAAAATTTGTTGTTAATGACAGGGAGCATGGAGTGAAAGGAGAGTTGGCTAACCATGTGTAGAGAAATGACTACATTTTTCTGTTACAGTTTCCCTCCCATCCACCATCCGTTGATGCAGCCAGTGACAGGGTAATGCAGCTTTCTTTGTTCTTTGTTCAGACAATCAGGTACTGAAAGCAGAGCCTGTGTGTGATGACGTGTCTAATATCTGATATTTAAATGTGAATTTATCCTATTTGAAGAAAAAGAGATCTGTCTGTTGAAGTAAATATTGCCATCCCTAGAGTACGTTTCACTGTAAGACTGATCGATTCTGCTGTTCGCATGATGTCTTTGCACAGCACTGACCTATATCAACATTGTATAGCAGTACTTTCCTCAGTGGTTGGTTTTCTGTTTTATTTCTTGGATGGAGTGCCTTCTCTTTGGAGTCTGTCTGTCCTTTCTGTGTCTGTGTAGGTTTTTTCTGGGTGGTCTGGTTCTCTTTCAAATCCCAAAGATGTGGATACATTTCGGTTACCTCATGATGCAGAACTGGATAACGTGGGTATTTGGCAGTGACTCGGTGAGTGATTTATAATATGGATGTGCATAATGGCTCCCTTGTCTGAGAGAAGGATGTGTAGAAAGACAGAGAGACGTATGTTGACATAATATATATGACATTAATTATTTATTTTTTATGCTTATTTGGCATTTGTTTACCAGGAAAGTCCAGCTGGGCATGAATCATGATTTCTACGGAGGCCCAGAGAGAAAAGCTCCAACTTTCATAGTTCAATTAATAAACTAGATAATGTTATCACACGAAGTGCAGTAACAAATCATAACATTGACATACAGCATAGAAAAGATCAGATCAGAAAATCATACACTGAAAATTAAACAGTCATAGCATATAGTGATAACCAACGGTAAAGATGTTAAGCATTTTAACTAACGGCAAAAGGCTAAGAGAAAGAAAAAAGATTTTGCAGTTGGGGAGAGAGTAGGACATGGAGTTAAAGTTGGGAGCTATCGGAGAAGTAACTGGGGCTTTGGCTAAGAAGAGATGGGAGTAAAGTTGAAAAAGAAGAGAAAGAGAAACAAAAGAAGGATGGAGACGGAAGGAAAAAGAAAAAAAAAGAGGCCACAAAGGAAAAGAAGGAAGGAGTAACAGGAAGTGTCAGCCTGGTGTAAGGCATGTACAGAGCCAGGAGTAAGAGAAGGAAGAGAGGGGAGAGAAAGGAAGAGAAGGAAGGAATAACGGGTAGTGTCAGCCTGGTGTAAGACATGTACAGAGCCAGGAGTAAGAGAAGGAAGAGAGGGGAGAGAAAGGAAGAGAAGGAAGGAGTAACAGATAGTGTCAGCCTGGTGTAAGGCATACAGAGCCAGGAGTAAGAGAAGGAAGAGAGGGGAGAGAAAGGAAGAGAAGGAAGGAGTAACAGGTAGTGTCAGCCTGGTGTAAGGCATGTACAGAGCCAGGAGTAAGAGAAGGAAGAGAGGGGAGAGAAAGGAAGAGAAGGAAGGAGTAACAGGTAGTGTCAGCCTGGTGTAAGATGTACAGAGCCAGGAGTAAGAGAAGGAAGAGAGGAGAGAGAAAGGAAGAGAAGGAAGGAGTAACGGGTAGTGTCAGCCTGGTGTAAGATGTACAGAGCCAGGAGTAAGAGAAGGAAGAGAGGGGAGAGAAAGGAAGAGAAGGAAGGAGTAACGGGTAGTGTCAGCCTGGTGTAAGGCATGTACAGAGCCAGGAGTAAGAGAAGGAAGAGGGGAGAGAAAGGAAGAGAAGGAAGGAGTAACGGGTAGTGTCAGCCTGGTGTAAGACATGTACAGGACCAGGAGTAAGAGAAGGAAGAGAGGGGAGAGAAAGGAAGAGAAGGAAGGAGTAACGGTAGTGTCAGCCTGGTGTAAGACATGTACAGAGCCAGGAGTAAGAGAAGGAAGAGAGGGGAGAGAAAGGAAGAGAAGGAAGGAGTAACGGGTAGTGTCAGCCTGGTGTAAGACATGTACAGAGCCAGGAGTAAGAGAAGGAAGAGAAGGAGACGAAGGAAGAGAAGGAAGGAGTAACGGATAGTGTCAGCCTGGGGTAAGACATGTACAGAGCCAGGAGTAAGAGAAGGAAGAGAGGGGAGAGAAAGGAAGAGAAGGAAGGAGTAACGGATAGTGTCAGCCTGGTGTAAGACATGTACAGAGCCAGGAGTAAGAGAAGGAAGAGAAGGAAGGAAGCAGGTAGTGTCAGCCTGATGTAAAACATGTACAGAGCCAGGAGTAAGAGAAGGAAGAGGGGAGAGAAAGGAAGTGAAGGAAGGAGTAACGGGTAGTGTCAGCCTGGTATGAGACATGTACAGAGCCAGGAGTAATAGAATGAAGAGAGGAGAGAGAAAGGAAGAGAAGGAAGGAGTAACGGGTAGTGTCAGCCTGGTGTAAGACCTACAGAGCCAGGAGAAAGAGAAGGAAGAGAGGGGAGAGAAAGGAAGGAGTAACAGGTAGTGTCAGCCTGTTGTAAGGCATGTACAGAGCCAGGAGTAAGAGAAGGAACAGAGGGGAGAGAAAGGAACAGAAGGAAGAGAAGGAAGGAGTAGCGGGTAGTGTCATCCTGGTGTGAGACTTGTACAGAGCTAGGAGTAAGAGAAGGAAGAGAGGGAAGGAGTAACGGGTAGTGTCAGCCTGGGGTAAGACATGTACAGAGACAGGAGTAAGAGAAGGAAGAGAGGGGAGAGAAAGGAAGAGAAGGAAGGAGTAACGGGTAGTGTCAGCCTGGTGTAAAATGTACAGAGTCAGGAGTAAGAGAAGGAAGAGAGGGGAGAGAAAGGAAGAGAAGGAAGGAGTAACGGGTAGTGTCAGCCTGGTGTAAGGCATGTACAGAGCCAGGAGTAAGAGAAGGAAGAGAGAAAGGAAGAGAAGGTAGGAGTAACACGTAGTGTCAGCCTGGTGTAAGACATGTACAGAGCCAGGAGTAAGAGAAGGAAGAGAGGGGAGAGAAAGGAAGAGAAGGAAGGAGTAACGGATAGTGTCAGCCTGGTGTAAGACATGTACAGAGCCAGGAGTAAGAGAAGGAAGAGAGGGGAGAGAAAGGAAGAAGGAAGGAGTAACGGGTAGTGTCAGCCTGGTGTAAGACATGTACAGAGCCAGGAGTAAGAGAAGGAAGAGAGGGGAGAGAAAGGAAGAGAAGGAAGGAGTAACAGGTAGTGTCAGCCTGGTGTAAGACATGTACAGAGCCAGGAGTAAGAGAAGGAAGAGAGGAGAAGAGAGAAGGAAGGAGTAACGGTAGTGTCAGCCTGGTGTAAGACATGTACAGAGCCAGGAGTAAGAGATGGAAGAGAAGGGAGAGAAAGGAAGAAGGAAGTAGTAACGGGTAGTGACAGCCTGTTTTGAGACATCTACAGAGCCATGAGTAAGAGAAGGAAGAGAGGGGAGAGAAAGGATGAGAAAGAAGGAGTAATGGATAGCGTCAGCCTGGTGTAAGACATGTACAGATCTAGAAGTAAGAGAAGGAATAGAGTGGAGAGCAAGGAAGAGAAGGAATGAGTAACCGGTAGTGTCAGCCTGGTGTGAGACATGTACAGAGCCTGGAGTAAGAGAAGGAAGAGAGGGGAGACAAAGGAAGAGAAGGAAGGAGTAACAGGTAGTGTCAGCCTGGTGTAAGACATGTACAGAGCCAGGAGTAAGAGAAGGAAGAGAGGGGAGACAAAGGAAGAGAAGGAAGGAGTAACGGGTAGTGTCAGCCTCGTGTGAGACATGTACAGAGCCAGGAGTAAGAGAAGGGGAGAAAGGAAGAGAAGGAAGGAGTAACGGATAGTGTCATCCTGGTGTAAGGCATGTACAGAGCCAGGAGTAAAAGAAGGAAGAGAAGGAAGGAAGGAGTAACGGATAGTGTCAGCCTGGGGTAAGACATGTACAGAGCCAGGAGTAAGAGAAGGAAGAGAGGGGAGAGAAAGGAAGAGAAGGAAGGAGTAACGGATAGTGTCAGCCTGGTGTAAGACATACAGAGCCAGGAGTAAGAGAAGGAAGAGAGGGGAGAAAGGAAGAGAAGGAAGGAGTAACGGATAGTGTCAGCCTGGTGTAAGATGTACAGAGCCAGGAGTAAGAGAAGTAAGAGGGGAGAGAAAGGAAGAGAAGGAAGGAGTAACGCATAGTGTCAGCCTGGTGTAAGACATGCACAGAGCCAGGGGTAAGAGAAGGAAGAGAGGGGAGAGAAAGGAAGAGAAGGAAGGAGTAACGGGTAGTGTCAGCCTGGTGTAAGGCATGTACAGAGCCAGGAGTAAGAGAAGGAAGAGAAAGGAAGAGAAGGAAGGAGTAACGGGTAGTGTCTTCCTGGTGTAAGATGTACAGAGCCAGGAGTAAGAAAAGCAAGAGAGGGGAGAGAAAGGAAGAGAAGGTAGGAGTAACGGGTAGTGTCAGCCTGGTGTAAGACATGCACAGAGCCAGGAGTAAGAGAAGGAAGAGAGGGGAGAGAAAGGAAGAGAAGGAAGGAGTAACGGATAGTGTCAGCCTGGTGTAAGACATGTACAGAGCCAGGAGTAATGAAGGAAGAGAAGGAAGGAAGGAGTAACGGGTAGTGTCAGCCTGGTGTAAAATGTACAGAGCCAGGAGTAAGAGAAGGAAGAGAGGGGAGAGAAAGGAAGAGAAGGAAGGAGTAACGGATAGTGTCAGCCTGGTGTAAGACATGTACAGAGCCAGGAGTAAGAGAAGGAAGAGAGGGGAGAGAAAGGAAAAGGAAGGAGTAACAGGTAGTGTCAGCCTGGTGTGAGACATGTACAGCGCCAGGAGTAAGAGAAGGAAGGAGTAACGGGTAGTGTCAGCCTGGTGTAAGACATGTACAGAGCCAGGAGTAAGAGAAGGAAGAGAGGGGAGAGAAAGGAAGAGAAGGAAGGAGTAACGGATAGTGTCAGCCTGGTGTAAGACATGTACAGAGCCAGGAGTAAGAGAAGGAAGAGAGGGGAGAGAAAGGAAGAGAAGGAAGGAGTAACGGGTAGTGTCAGCCTGGTGTAAGACATACAGAGCCAGGAGTAAGAGAAGGAAGAGAGGGAGAGAAAGGAAGAGAAGGAAGGAGTAACAGGTAGTGTCAGCCTGGGGTAAGACATGTACAGAGCCAGGAGTAAGAGAAGGAAGAGAGGGGAGAGAAAGGAAGAGAAGGAAGGAGTAACGGATAGTGTCAGCCTGGTGTAAGACATGTACAGAGCCAGGAGTAAGAGAAGGAAGAGAGGAGAAGGAAAAGAAGAGAAGGAAGGAGTAACGGGTAGTGTCAGCCTGGTGTAAGACATGTACAGAGCCAGGAGTAAGAGAAGGAAGAGAGGGGAGAGAAAGGAAGAGAAGGAAGGAGTAACAGGTAGTGTCAGCCTGGAGTAAGACATGTACAGAGCCAGGAGTAAGAGAAGGAAGAGAGGGGAGAGAAAGGAAGAGAAGGAAGGAGTAACGGGTAGTGTCAGCCTGGTGTAAGACATGTACAGAGCCAGGAGTAAGAGAAGGAAGAGGGAGAAAAAGGAAGAGAAGGAAGGGGTAATGGGAAGTGTCAGCCTGGTGTAACGCATGTACAGAGCCAGGAATAAGAGACGAGAGAGAAAGGAAGAGAAGGAAGGAGTAACGGATAGTGTCAGCCTGGTGTAAGACATACAGAGCCAGGAGTAAGAGAAGGAAGAGAGGGAAGGAGTAACAGGTAGTGTCAGCCTGGTGTAAGACATACAGAGCCAGGAGTAAGAGAAGGAAGAGAGGGAAGAGAAAGGAAGAGAAGGAAGGAGTAACGGATAGTGTCAGCCTGGTGTAAGACATGTACAGAGCCAGGAGTAAGAGAAGGAAGAGAGGGGAGAGAAAGGAAGAGAAGGAAGGAATAACGGGTAGTGTCAGCCTGGGGTAAGACATGTACAGAGCCAGGAGTAAGAGAAGGAAGAGAGGGGAGAGAAAGGAAGAGAAGGAAGGAGTAATGGGTAGTGTCAGCCTGGTGTAAGACATGTACAGAGCCAGGAGTAAGAGAAGGAAGAGGGGGAGAGAAAGGAAGAGAAGGAAGGAGTAACTGGTAGTGTCAGCCTGGAGTAAGATGTACAGAGCCAGGAGTAAGAGAAGGAAGAGAGGGGAGAGAAAGGAAGAGAAGGAAGGAGTAACGGATAGTGTCAGCCTGGGGTAAGACATGTACAGAGCCAGGAGTAAGAGAAGGAAGAGAGGGGAGAGAAAGGAAGAGAAGGAAGGAGTAACAGGTAGTGTCAGCCTGGTGTAAGACATGTACAGAGCCAGGAGTAAGAGAAGGAAGAGAGGGGAGAGGAAGGAAGAGAGGGGAGAGAAAGGAAGAGAAGGAAGGAGTAACGGATAGTGTCAGCCTGGTGTAAGACATGTACAGAGCCAGGGGTAAGAGAGGGGAGAGAAAGGAAGGAGTAACGGGTAGTGTCAGCCTGGTGTAAGACGTATAGAGCCAGGAGTTAAGGAGAAATCTCTTTAGAGATTGTTTCATTATGTAACTACATGGCATTGTTTTAATATCAGTAGGACTACTATTCCAGACCTTGGCTACTGAGTAGGAATATAGGCAGTGACCGATAGACTTTTGTTTGGTTTATGGGTTTCAAGGAGGTGTTTCTCGAATGTGTAAAAAGGCAATTAAGAAGGTAATGGCTAGGAATGGTGCTGTTTGCTGGGCAGGATGGAGATTTCTGTACCATTTTATGGGCGAGGAGGAATGTTGGGTGAACTTGAGGTAGTGAGGTAGCTCAAGCCAGTGAGGGTGTAGCAGTGGTGGGAGTTGTATGACTGACTAGCTGCAAATCAAGCTACTTTGTGATAGCAAAGCTCAAATTTTGATCTTAGGGAGATCTGAATGTTAGTGAAAATGGGTGAGGCATATAGAAGTGAAGGAAGGAGGTATGTATTGACTAGAGTAACTCTTGAGGAGTTGGCAAGGAATCTTTTCGATCTTTATATTGAGCATGACCAGTTTTCTGTGTGTTGTTTTTATTCACTTTTCAATGTGAAGATCAAATTTCAGTTGATCATCTGTTATGACAACAAGTAACTTTGTGTGAGGTACAACTTCAGTTTCAGTATTGTTGACAGAGGATATTTTGAAGGTGCCCTTTATGTGTGTTTGGGATTTGAGGAGAAGTAAAATCAGTTTTGTTTTATTTGGATTTAGGGAAAGCTGATTGTCACTGAGGCAGCTTTTTGATAGAGTTGAAAGTCTGCTGAGTGATAGATTGTAATTGGGAAGGACTGTAAGTGGAGTCGTCTGCATATTGTATAAGTGTAGCTTGTTGGGAAGACGTAGGTAGGTCATTTATAAATATGTTAAAAAGGAGAGGGCAATATATGGTTCCTTGTGAGGCACCTGTATTAATTGGGAGAAAAGATGAGTAAGTAGAGAACCATTTAACTGATGGTAGCCGGTTTGAAAGGTATATAGAGAACCAAGTGACTGTCGTACTGGAAGAGCCTAAAGCAGACATTTTTGAGATTAGTTTGGTATGTGAGACTGTATTGAAAGTTTTAGAGAGATCTAAAAAAAGGGAAAAAACTAAATTGTTGTTATCTCTGGCTTTAATGACGTGGTCCAAAAAGGCAACAAGGGCAGTTGTTATGCTATGATCTGGGGGAAAGCCGTGTTGAGTAGAGGTTAATAGATTTTCTTGGAGTAAGTATTGTAAAAGTTGTTTATGAATACATTTTTCTACAATCTTGGAAGGAAAGGACAAGATTGCAATTGGTCTGAAGTTTATTTCAGTGGAATTTCCCTCTTTATGAAGAGGAATGATGTAACATTTTTCCCAGAGAGATGGAGCATATGACTCACAAATGGATCGATTGATCAAGATAGAGATTGGGTTTAGGGAGTAGAGGGCAGCAGTCTAGATATTCATATGAGAGATTGTCTTCAGAGGATGAACAGGTCTTAAGTTTGTGTAATAATTTTTTTATATAGAAAGTACCGACAGATTTTAAGTTGAAAATGGCATTGTAGAGCTTTGTAGTTTGTCAGGGGTGGCGGGTTTCTCTAGGGAGTTTTGGGTGAGGGTGGCTATTGAGTCTATAAAGTGGGAGTTAAATTTAGAAGCAATTTCTAAGAGTGAGATATCTGGACAAGGGTAGTGCATATTAGGAGTTCCAGGGTATAATAGTTTCTTGATAGTGGACCAAAAGTTTTGAGGGTTGTTTCTTTGGTTATCCTGTGCATTGAAGTAATAACATTTCGAATCAACAATAATCTGTTGTTTTGTCATGTTTCAAAGTTGTTTGTAGGTCTGTAGGTGAGCTTGTGATTTGTATTTTTGCCAGTTTTTCCAAGCTTTGTCTCTTAGTAAGTAATTGCCTGTTAGATGGGGATGGCCAGTGTGATTTTAACTCTTTTTCATGTAGGAGCGAGACTTTTGAGAATGTCAATAAATATTGTATTACATTTTAGAACAGCATTATCTAGTGGTAGGGAATAGAGGATGGACCAATTAATGTTAGTAAGTATGTCATTAAAGATCTTGGACTTGAAGTGTGAGAGGTTTACAGTAGTCTTTATAAAGGTGCTGTTTGATATGGCAGCAATCAACAAAGTGGCAACAATCTTTCTCCCCTTTCCACAAAATGCCTACAGGCATGCCTCAAGGATCTATTCTGTGCCCCCCTGCTGTTCAGTAATTTTGCCAACAACTTCCACTCCACCATTAATCAAGTTATAGTCATCCAATATGCAGATTACTTAACCAACATCTGTACTGCTAGTTCCAAAAACGCCCTTAGCACCTCACCCTAAACCCCAACAAAACCAGGCTTATCCTATTTATCCATACAAAGACCATCCCCTTGCACAAGGACAAGTTCTCCATCGCCTCTGAAACAATACCATTATTGCGGTTGTCCCAAATACTAAACTACTAGGTCTCATTATAATTATAACCTATCTTTTGACCTTCACATTCACAGTAACATAAAAAACGCACCAAAAACTAGGCTCACTCTATAGACAAAGATACTTTCTTAGTCATCCCACTAAACTATCCCTGGCCACTTCTTCTCTGCTACCATTTCTTTTATATGGTGCACCTCCTCTTACCAATATCTAGTCTTCCCTTAAATCGAAGTTGGAGTCATGCTATAACAAAATTTGTGGCCAATTCAAAATATTCATCCCACCATTGTACCTCACTGCACCTACTAAACTGGCTGGAACTAGCACACTACCTAACATATCTACAATTAACTACAGTAGATAAACTTAGATTCAAACCTTTGCACTGTCTTCCCTTTCTTCCTTGCTCACTCAGTACAATTCAAGTAGACCTCTTTGATCCAATGGGCAACTTCTCCTGAATGTAGAAAAACCTAACCTTCCTGCTGGTCAGATCCTCTACTCCTTAAACATCTCCAAACTATGAACTCTCTACCTCATTTCTCAGGACAACCAGCAATTCTGCCCTCTTTAAAAAATCTCCTAAACAACACCTCTCTTCCCAAAGACATGGTTCCTGTACCATATCCACACTTCCTAAAACTCGATAATGTCCATAATCCACAAAAAAACACTTCTCTTTACATTCTCCTTCTGTCCACACCATCCTCTTCCCTCCTTTAGCTCTTAGTTTTTTCTCCATCTGTTCATACTAGGTCAGCCCCTTGTAAACTTTGTATTCCCCTGCAGGTAATAATATACAATATATTTTCTCTAATTGTATAAGCACATTAGTATCAATTTATTCATGTTTTAAACTACTATATGTATTTATGCATAATGTTATGTATAGCATTGATCTTTGCATCTATGTATTGATTTATTTGTTGTTTAATTTATTGTGGAGCTTTTCTCCCTGGGCCTCCACTGAAAATGTGCTCATATCAGCCCAGTGGACCATCCCAGTAAACAATTGCAAATAAAGAAATTAAATAAATAAGGCGTGTGGCTAGTCACTGAACATAGGTGGGACGGTGATCACTGAGAGAATTTGGGATGTTTTTTGGAGAGTCATAAAGGCTTGGATTTGAGACTTGGATCCAGCCCAGAGGAGTCCCAGTGTTCTTAACTTTGTTGAAGTGAGTATTGAAATGAGTTGTTTGAAACCACACAGATAGATACTAGTGGCATGGTAGTTTGATGTACAGGCTTGTCAGTTAATATTCACATTGTCTTGCCCACCACTGCTACCAGTATGTGATGGCCACCCATATGTGTCGTCCCCATGCTGGACCAGTAATCAGGGAGTCTGAATCCTCACCACTGACACTAAAGAGGGACGTGCAATTGGAATGCAAATTAATACACTCAGTATTTCCAGATGCAGACCTGTCTGCTTCAAGTACAATTTCCCTTAAGAGCACACAGGGAACACGCACAGCCTGGGGTCTGGTTGTTTCTATGTATGTCTCCCTCCAGTTTCCCACTTAGACTACCTACTGGTACAGTTGTAGGGTTAGGTCCTCAGCCGAGTGTCCAAGCCAATTCCTCCAGCACCCTCTTTGTAAACCCAGTGCCTGATGTCCTTGCCCCAAGTAGCTGGCAGACACACAGAGAGGTTTGATTTTGCACACACACACCAAACACACACAAACACACACATACACACCTGGGAAAGGCAGGCACATGTTTACTAGCTATGCCCCATTCTGCCGAGACTATAAGGCAGTTATCACCACCTCCAGACACTCTGCAATCAGCTACCCCAACACCCTTAACAAAGGGTGTCCAATTATACTGTGTAATATTAATACTAATACAAATGGTGGTAGTTCACCAAAATGGCTGGGCCTTCTGGAATGGCCCACACAGAGTCACCAAATAAATAAAGTACTCTCAAAGGTTAAATACTTTCTACAAGGGCCAGCCACAATAAAAGTTTAAATATATTTAATAATAATAAAAGAACATGAAAATATTGAATAAATATTTACAGTAGAACACAGTTCAAATCGCAGAAAATATTAAAATCAACACTGATGGACAGACTCATAGAAATAAAGAAAAAACACTCTCTGAACTAAGCTTCAGTATATTCCTGAATGATTCTAAGAGAATTTTACTGTTCCCTAGTTAAGTTACTTATTACTGCAATGCAAGATGCTGTGGGTGAGGGTCTTTCTAGTAAGGCTTCCCAAACAGAATACTCAATACTATGAGATTTCTCTTTGTAATATCTAAAATAGCCGAATTACCTCATCTGGTCACTTGACTCTAGGTTCTCACAGTATTCCCCTTTGAAGCTGAGACAGGAACTAGCACAGATGGCCACAATACACATTCAAATGTTTATAGGTTTAGGTTCATAGGTTCGTACCAGGCTATCTGCCCTAGGGCATTTATAAGCCTAGCCAGAGTGTATGTGGCTTACACTACCCCTTAGGATGAGAATACTACGCCCTTTTAGGGTTTAGTTTACTATGCCTCTGTCTAGTAGTGACACAGAGATGACCCCCGGGGTAAACCTACGATCTCCCATCCACTCGTCGAGATTTTTCTTGAATAGAGTCAGTGAGGGGCTCTGCCTAACATGGACTGGGATTCTGTTCCAGAGTGTAGGGAGCCTCTGGGTTATGAATCTGTCCCTCCATTTCTATTTCTGTTCTATTTATTTCTGTGTTGAGGTTTAAGTCACTTGTTCTCGTGGCTCTGATGGATTTGGATTTTCTGAGGTGGAGCATGTCCATTAATTCAGGATTGGACATGGCCTTGTACGTCAGGCACAGATCACCTCTGAGTAGGCGGTATACGACTGAATAGAGCTGGAATTTTTTCAGTCGGGCAGCATATGACATATGTTTAAGACCCTTTATCCTCTTGGTGAGGAACTTTTGGGGTCTTTCCAACTGCTGCAGGTGTCGGGTGAGATACATCCCAAACGGGGCATTGTACACAATCATTGGCCTGATAAGAGAAGAGTACAGGGGCACAATGACCTCTCTTGATCTAGATGTGAAACCCTTCATGATAAGGTGGGCAATATAGAAGGTCTTCCTAACCACTTTGGCAATGTGAGTGTCAAATGAGAGGTTTCTGTCAACCTGGGTCCCTAGGTCCCTGATTACCTCTTCCGTACTTAATGGATTACCGCCTATGTGGTAATTTGTCGGTACCTTGTTTTTCCCAAAGGGTATGACTATACATTTTTTGGCGTTCAGCTTAAGGCCATGGCTCTAGCACCAGTTATCCATTTCTCTGAGGCCTCTCTGAAGGATGTTTGTGTCCGCTGGAGTATCAATTATGGCGCCCAGTTTGCAGTCATCTGCGAACTATGTCAGCCACAATCTTCCTATGTTTGCCTGTACCTCGGAAAAATAAATGCAGAACAAGAAGGGTCCCAGGACTGAGCCCTGTGGGACACCGCTTGTGACAGGCTTAGAGTCTGACATAGCTCCAGCAACTCTGACCCTGTGGGTTCTGTCCTTGAGCCAGTTTGCAACCCATCTTGTGACATATGGGTTTACATTTAAGCTGGTGAGTTTGTCTATGATGCCCGAGTGGGGTATTGTGTCAAAGGCTTTTGCAAGGTCAAGGTAGGCTGTGTGAACTGCCTTACCCTCATCAATGGCCTTAGTGACTGTTTCAAAAAAGTCAACCAAGTTCAAAAGGCAGGATCTGCCCTTGACAAAGCCAAATTGGGTAGGATCCAATGTCTGTACATCCCCAATGTCTTTGTTTATGAGTTCCATAATGATCCTCTCCATAGCTTTGCAGACCAGGCTCGTCAAGCTTATGGGGCGGTAATTTCCAGGGTCCGTAGAAGCACCGCCTTTGTGAAGTGGGACCACTGTTGCCGTACGCCACTCTTTGGGTATATATCCTGTAGTAAGGCTAAGATTAAACAGCAGCCTTATGTGTGGGTTTAGTTCCTCTTGGAGTTCATGTAGCACACAGCCCGGGACACCATCCGGTCCCATTGATGCTGTGTTTTTAGCTTTAGAGAGGGCGGCTCTCACCTGGGCATCTGAGATGTTAGGGAGGCTACACTCTGCTGGGATAGTTATTTCTCCTTTTGGGGGGGGGAGGAGAAATTTGCACTGAACCTGTCTGCCAGAATGTTGGCAATGTCAGTGGGTTCAGTGTATTTTGTGTCATTTTTGACTAACTCTGAGCATATCTGGGAGTTTCCACCCAGGTTTCTAACATAGCTAAAGAAGGCCTTGTGATTGTCTTTTGTGTCTTTTGTGATTTTTCTCTCAAAGTTGGCCTTGGATGATTTTATGAGTGATCATAGTTTTTAGCTAGTACTGATCAGAGATGCCTTCCCTTTTCGGGATTTTGCTCTGTCATGTAGTAGCTTCCTCCTCCTGTTGTAAAGTTTGTTTATGGCTGGGATCCACCAGACCGGGCGCCTGCCTTTGGGGGAATGGGTCTTGGTTTTATTTGGGATTGCATGATCCATGCATTCTTGAAGGTGCCCATAGAAGGCATTTGCAAAGGATTCAGCAGTGTGGGTTGTGGTTTCCACTGGCCCAGGTGCCTTGAAAGATACCACTTCAGTCTTAAGAAGTGTGAAGTTTGCTTTTGAGAAGTTCTTCACTGTGGTCTTTTGTGCAGGGGGTGGGGGCGGGATGTGGATTTCCAGTGAGATTAATTTATGGTCTGATCTTACCAAGGAGGGATGTACTTCCGGTGTGGAGCATTTTGTCCCCATGTTTGTGATTCTAGGAACCTTTGGGCTAGGGTGTTGGGGCTTGAGTAATGTTCCCAGTCTATGTTTGGGTAGTTGAAGTCTCCCAAAATGATGGTATTTGGAGAGACATTCATACTCTCCAGTGTCTTCAGGAAGGCTGTGTGGGGTTCTTGAGTTTGAGAGGGTGGTCTGTAGCATGCTACAAACTGTAAGGCAGTTTTGCCTATGGTTAGTTGCACCTGGATAGTCTCCGATGCTTTGTGCGTTGCCACTAACCTGGAGGTGTGGGTATCTTTGATGAAAATGGATACTCCCCCTCCTTTTGTGGTTCATAGACTGATACTAGGCTACTGGCCCGGAGGCCCTTATAAGCCTATCCAAGAATTTTGCCCGTGTTCCCTCAAAGTCAGCATCTGTTTCCCCTGTCTAGCAGGAACACAGGTGGGAATCCCAGGGGTATATTTTCTGTTTCCCATCCAGTCATCCAGGTTCCTCTTAGAGAGCTAGAGAGGTACTCTGCTTGACATGGAGAGGGAGTCTATTCCACAGATGGGGGAGTCTTTGCAACACAAATCTATCCCGCCAACAAGTTATATTAATGTCACAGACCAGGTTAAGGGCTTGTATACAGGTTGCACAAGTGGAGTTTGTCTTACAGATATGCAAAAACTCTATCAATGCTGGGTCTGAAATGGCCTTGTATGCCAGACATAGGTCACCTCTGAGCAGTCTGTATGAGACTGAATAGAGGAACAGGGCTTTTAGCCTATCTGTATAGGATAGGTGTTTGAGACCCTGGATTTTCCTGGTCAGGAACCTCTGTCGTCTCTCCAACTGCTGCATGTTCTTGGCAAAGTACATGTCGAAGGGTCATTGTACTTGATAATGGGTCTGAAAGGGGAGGAGTACAGAGATGTTATGACCTCCTTGTTCCTGGATGAAATGCCCTTATTTGTGAGGTGGGCCAAGTAGAAAGCCTTCAGTCCAACATAGGCAATGTGGTGGTCAAAGATCAGGTTGCTGTCATCCTGGGTGCCCAAGTCCCTCACAACTGATTACATGCTTAGTGCCTTGTTATTAATGTGGTAATTAGTGGAGATGACATTTTCCCCAAAGAGGATAATGATGCATTTCTTAGCATTCAATTTGAGGTCATGCTTCTGGCACCAGTCATTAGTTTGGTTAAGGCCCTCTTGAAGGATGTTCACATCATTAAGAGAATTTAAGACAGCGCCTAGTTTGCAGTCATCTACAAACTTGGTCAGCCACAGACCACTGGTTTTGGCTTGCACCTCACAAAAGTATATCCCAAACAGTAGAGGCCCCAAGACCAATCCTTGGGGTAAACCGCTCATTACGGGTCTACTACTAGAGGTGGCTTCCCCTACTTTGACTGTGTGTGTTCAGTCAGTGAGCCAGCTAGCTACCCATCTGGTAACATACGGGTTGATGCCTAGCTGGGAGAGATTATGTATTATGCCCGAGTGGGGAATAGTGTCAAAGGCTATGGCTAGGTCAAGGTAGGTGATGTGCACCATCTTTCCTTCATCCATGGCTTTGGTGACTGTTTCAAAGAAGTTGACCCAAGTTTAATAGGCAAGAAGAAACATCTCTAACTTTTTATTGCAGTATCTGGGGCCTCCGCTGTTTTGAGCTAATGAGCAAAGGCTCTTTCCCAGACCTATCGTCTCCAAACCTATTCAGCACTGTGGGGTGCCTTTTAATGGTTTAACAGCTTATTTACATTTCCCTTACGTTTTTAAAGTAAGTAACTGGTTAACCTCTGCTGTGCCAATAACCTCTATTAAAACATATACATTTAATTCAGTTACAGTAATGTATAATTTTATTATCATTCCAGCAGGGTGCACTGTTGATACATTTTAGCATAAGCAAACCTCACCAGTACATTTTCAGCACACACACATCTGTACAAATCACATCTGGGCGGCACAGTGGTGCAGTGGTTAACATTGTCGCCTCACAGCAAGAGGTTCTCCGGTTCGATTCTCGGCTGGGGTGCCTTCTGTGTGGAGTTTGCATGTTCTCCCTGTGTTCGCGTGGGTTTCCTCCGGGTACTCCGGTTTCCTCCCACATTCCAAAGACATGCATCTGGAGCATTTCTCCCCGGGCCTCCGCTGAAAACAGGCTCTGTGGAACCTAGTCGGACATTCCCGGTCAACAAATAATAAATAAATAAAAATAAATAAAATAAAATCAGTTTGATATACAAATAACATAAAGCTGTAATACATTTGTAACACAAGCATCTTATATAAATCAGTTTGATATTCAAAGGACATAATTATTCTTTACAAAACTCCAACTGGCTGTGCTGGTACTTGCCAATATCATCACAGACATCACCAAGAATTATTATTTCATGAGAAATGGAACTAGATACCCAGTGTAGTATGTCTTCCAGAATAGGGATGTTATTTCCTGGAAGAATATATAGGGCAGTTATACATAACGTTTTATGCTCATTTAATTTACAGTAAGACAGGGATCTCAGCAGAGAGGAGTTTAGGTAGGGAAGTAGAAGGAGGATGCACAGACAGAGATATGGTTAGAAAACATGATTGTTACACCACCACTTTTTTATTTAATCTGTTAGAGCAGATGGTAGTATAGTTAGGGGGAGAATTTCAGAGTCTTTTATATGTGGTTTGAACCAAGTTTTTGTAACAGTAATAATGTCGGGGGAGTGATGAGTGATCCAGGAATGAAATTCAGAGACTTTGTTTACTATACTTTGAATAATCATGGATATGATTTTCAAATTTTTAGTAGCTGTCATTACAGTAGAAGAGGGAGCGGGTAGAGGAGAGAGGCAGTTGGGACCTGGGTTTGGGTGGACATCGCCGCATAATATGATCTTTTTACAGTATGCAGACACTAGTGATGGTTTAGGTATGTTGGTATTAAATTTAAAGGTACAGAGGATTACTAGCATGTAACACTGGGCCGTGAGAGGGTTGTTGTTTCCGGTTCTCTGTCAGTGGCATTCCATTCCTTGTGCTTCAGCCTTATTATCAGTTATCTCCAGTATATTAATCTTGTTCTTTGTCGTCTTTCAGCATACTAACAGCTTGAAGCCATGTTGTGTTTTGCAAGGAACTGATTCTGTCGCATTTAAATTAATTTTGTACTGGCTGAAATAGTAATATCCTTTTATTTTTTTTCTTTATCACACAAAGGCTCGATCAGTAAATTGACAACGTTTAATACTTATTGCTGTTACTCGGCCCCGTTTTGGGGAAGGGGCCTAGTGTGGAGAGAGGTCCTAGATTAATTGTCGTTGTAACTGGATATACATGTCTGGAAGAGTGTTCCAGAAGATACAGTTGCTGTGCTCTCACTCTCTATCACAAGAGACCACGTTTATGCTCGTTATGAAATATAGGACCTTAAAGCTGCTCATCTTTCTAGGGCCATACTGTACAATTACATGTTCATGAATTAAGAAGCCCACTATGAACATATATTGTGTTGATTCAACTGGATGAATATAAAGGTGCCTGTCCTGCCGAGACCAGATTGTGTGGAGGATTTATGATCATGGCTATCACGACTAATCCGAATTTGCACCTAATGATTATTTACATTGGGAAATTCTTCCATTATGTCATTGCAGACAGCTTATTCTGCAGAATAATCCTTTATTACCATTTGCTTAGTGAGTGGTCAGCCTCTTTTTCCTGCAGGAATCCATAGTTTTTTTTTGTCTTCTCCAAAATGAATAGCCACAATCTGTTCCTTCTTTGACAGTTCCTTCTACTGGCTTTATGATTCATCAGAGAGTTGATTGCAGTTTCTTTGAATGTTACCTTATACTGTTATATTGTGTTAATGTACATCATATCTTAAAGAACAAACATGACACCATATGCTATTAACCAATAAACTAGAATTGCTCCATGTGGTGGTAGTAGAGTCGGTCTCTGAACTCATGTTGCCCTATTGATAGCTATTGACAGTTGTTTAACCAACTACCAATGCATAAACAAAACAGCAAAACTACTTTCTGTGAATATCAGGGGTAAGCGATTTTACAGATGCATAAGGTCCCTTCACTGCCTTTTCTAAGCTTATATATACCTACTCTAAGACTGCATGCACAGCTGTGGAGAAGATTTGAAAATTCACCATAATTGATGATGGCATTATTAATGCAGTATACCGTCATTCAGATAAATGTTTGGTTGCATTATTTTTTTCCCATACATGGACACATACCTACCCACACCATTTAAAATTCTGCACCTGTATCATATTACATATTCAGATTCTCAGGAATTGATGGCTAAGCTAAGAATAACCAATGTGTTGAAGTTTGGAGACCCAGAAGATTTGCTAACCACCTCTGGATGTACACAGTAGACCCCTTTGTCCAAAATACTGTGGAACAATGCCAGTAAATATTAAACTTTCTCAGTGCCCTGATCAGTCCTTTCTGTTGCAAAGAATAGTATGTGGCTACTTAGTAGGTCACTGGGTACTCTAACCTGCACCTTTGTAGGCATAGTCTTATGTGCCCCTTAACCATGGGTCTGTGGCTACTCAGTAGGTCACTGGGTACTAGTTATGTAAAGAATCTCCATGGCAATACCCAGATTTGCTTTGAGCTACTGCGCAATGGTACCTCCTATACCTAGCCAACAGATATTGCCAGTGTACTGGCTAACAGCTTCAGTGTCAACTTTACCCCCCCACCAAAGGACCAATCACAGTATCAGTAGATTGCCAGGCACCCAGTATTACTGCTGCACAGGTTAAAACAGCATGCCCAAGGCCAAGAATACAGCTTCTATGAGACCTGACCATATCCGAGCTGTGTTCTACATGAACTGCAGAGTGAACTGGCACCTCACCTGTGTGCCCTGTTCAATCACAGCCTCACCTCAGGCTTTGTTCCTACCGAATGGTGCACTGCTACAGTCATCCCTCTCCACAAAGGAGGAGCGATTACAGACCCTGGGAACTATCACCCCATTAGCTTGATGAGTCTCATATGCAAAGCTATGGAATGCATCATCATGGACCTAATAAACAAGGATATAGGGATTCTCCAAACTCTGGATCCCACACAGTTTGGTTTTGTGAAGGGTTAATCATGCCTGCTCAATTTGGTTGACTTTTTTGAGTCAGTCACCAGAGCTGTGCATGAAGGCAAGGTGGCTCATACAACCTACCTTGATCTGGCCAAGGCTTTTGATACCATTCCCCACTTAGGAATCATAGAAAAACTCACTAAGCTTGGTATCAACCCCTATATCACTAGGTGGGTTGCATACTGGCTCACAGATAGAACCCACAGTGTGAAAGTAGCTGACTCCAAGTCAGACTGCTGACTAGTCATGAGTGGAGTCCCACAGGGTTTGGTCCTGGGTCCTCTCCTGTTTGGTATCTACTTCTCTGAAGTCCAGGCCAACACGAAGGGACTCTGGCTGACAAAGTTCGCAGATGATTGCAAGTTGGGAGCTATTATTAACTCCCTAAGTGATGCTGACATCCTGCAGAATGGCCTCACTGAGACCAATGACTGGTGTCAGAACAATGGCCTTAAGCTCAGTGCCAAAAAATGTATTGTCATCCCCTTTGGGAAAAACCTGGTTCCCATGAATTACCACATTGATGGTACTCCACTGAACACAGAAGGTGTTATAAGAGATCTGGGAACACAGGTTGACAGAAACCTCTCTTTTGGTTACCACATTGCCACTGGGGTTAGAAAGTCCTTCTATGTGGCACATCTCATTACTAAGGGTTTTGCATCCAGGAAGAAAGAGGTCATTGTTTCCGTCTACACTTCCCTCATTAGGCCAATCATCGAGTACAATGCCCCATTTGGCATGTACCTCACTAGACACCTGCAGCAACTGGAGAGGCCACAAAAGTACCTCACAAAGAGGATCCTAGGCCTTAAACACTTGTCCTGTATGAACACACTCAAAAAAACTCCAACTATTCTCTGTCTCATATTGCCTACTTAGAGGCAATCTCCGCTTGACTTACAAAGCCATGTCTGACCCAGATCTATTAGAAATGCTACATGTAAAGAAATCCCAATCCCTCCACACCACATGCTGCAGAGACCTCAACCTCATTACCACAATCAACAGAACATGCTGGGGGGACAGGTTCATAACCCAGAGATTGCCCATGCTATGGAACAGACTTCCCATACATGTCAAGCAGAGCACCTCGCTGACCCGCTTCAAGAGAAATCTTGATGAGTGGATGGGAAACAGAAAATTCACCCCGGGGATAACTCCAGTGGCTCTACTCGACAGAGGCACTGGGAACTAAGGTCAGGTGGCATTATGCCAGGGTAATCCTATTGCTAGGCTTGTAAAGGCCCCAGGGCCATTAGCCTAGTACACACCTATGAACTTAAGAACCAGCACCTTTGCATTCATAGTCCTATATGCCACTTAACCATGGGTCTGTGGCTACTCAGTAGGTCACTGGGTACTCTAACCTGCACCTTTGTATTCATAGTCTTATGTGCCACTTAACCATGGGTCTGTGGCTACTCAATAGCTCACTGGGTACTCTAACCCGCACCTTTGTATTCATAGTCTTATGTGCCACTTAACCATGGGTCTGTGGCTATTCAATAGGCCATTGGGTACTCTAACCTGCACCTTTGTATTTATAGTCTTATGTGCCACTTAACCATGGGTCTGTGGCTATTAAATAGGTCACTGGGTCACTGGATACTCTAACCTGCACCTTTGTATTCATACTCATATGTGCCCCTTAATCATGGATTTGTGGCTACTCAATAGATCACTGGGTACTCTAACCCGCACCTTTGTATTCATAGTCTTATGTGCCACTTAACCATGGGTCTGTGGCTATTCTATAGGTCACTGGGTACTCTAATCTGCACCTTTGTATTCATAGTCTTATGTGCCACTTAACCATGGGTCTGTGGCTATTCAATAGGTTACTGGGTACTCTAACGTGCACCTTTGTATTCATAGTCTTATGTGGCCCTTAACCATGGGGTTTAGCTCTTTTTGGGTATGAGTTATGTATGCAATAGATGTCCGAGAAGGCACAGGACGTCTGCCTTAATTCTGGTGATCTTTTTTGACAGGGACACTCGGTATCCCACCATTTAGCAATTTGTACATATCAGGAAGCTGTAACATCGGCCTGATGGCAGACTAGTAGTAGGTCTCTCTTGTCTGCAGTTAAATAAATGTAACATTCTGCCTCAGTACAGCCTCTCATCTCCATATTCCCTTTTCTGTACGTGTTCCATTCCCACACGGATGGCTCCATTATTCCTTTGCCATACTCCATTATTACAGCTAATTCACCAAGTCCCTAACCACTGCATGACGATTGCTGCATTGATGATTTTATCAGTTGAGTTACTCTGCATGATAGAGCGAACAGTTGTGTTTTCTCTTTCTGTGGTGGAAAAATGTGTTGTTCAAAAGATGTTCATTTCACTGTAGATTGCCAGAGCCAAGGCCAAGGTTTGTGTCCATCTCAAGAAATGCTGTTGCTCACTCATGCTAGGGCTAATTCAGCCTGGTTCTTTGACAGGCATTCCTGCTTCCTAAATATGTTAAAGATTATTAACGATATTACTTTGCTTTGCCGTGTATTCTATAGTTAAATCATGGTCCTGCCCACTTCTTGGTGAGTTGTTGAAGCATTATTGTCCAGTTTTCACAAATGTCAGGAGCTTTTCACAGGAGTGTGGTTTTTGAAATGCTGAAAGAGGTCGAAGTTACTCTTGTTTTGAAAAGTCCATCTTTGGCCCTCTCTCAGCTTTATGTCTGCAGATGATCTTTAATGTTCCTTTTTTATTTAGAAAAAGGTGATGACAGTGGAGTTGGCTTTGCAGCTGAAGAGTTTTGACCTGCATTGTTCTTTATGGGGTTCTTCAATCAGGTTCCCTGGGGAGCGTAGTATGAAGGTAGCCTTTTTTCCTTCAAAAAAGTTTTTATTTAATTATTTTATTTTTTTTTACATATAAACAAAAGTACCAAACAACAAAGTTTTTGTATACATATTTAAATTAGACACATGACCATGTAAGAAGTGCTCTGATTGGTAATGACACATTTTGAAATATTTGAAGGTAGTATATAAGGAAAGGAAAGGTGTGTTTGTTCTTGAAGGTCTGAGGAAGCTATCTAGCAAAAGCGCTCACCGTTTTTATGTCATTCAAATAAATGAACTGTGAGTTGTGAATTTTACACAGACTGGACTTGTTGTTACTTGGATAAATCCTTCTGTTTGAAGAATATATGCTGTTTGAATTTTTCAGCCAAAGGCCTGGTTGCCTCATTGTAATCCTGAGTCTTGATTTGATAAACAAAAGTACATTTAATACACTTGTAAGTAGCAGTAGTAACAGTGCAATTGTAGAGAAAAGAAAGAGAGTCCAAGAAAAAGACTACATAAAATATATACGACATGCATGTGAGATTACCTAAAACAAAGTGTGGTACTCCAGAGCGTTTTGAGAAATAAAATCAGGAGGCAGAAATCTGCTGGAATAAATCAGTTGGAGATGGTACAAGGTAACTATTTTAATAGCAGTGGATGGTCTCCTCCTCTCCAGAAACATGAACTGCACGTGTTTTGATAGTGTTTGATATCCTGTGTAGCATATATTAATTGACAACTTAAGGCATACTGTGCTTTAAGGGGGGCAGTGCTGAACTGGTTTTCTGGATTTTTTATTAGTAGATCAAAAGGGAATTGCTGTGGGACCATTGCCTCTTTGTCTATTTATTAAAACCATGGTATTCCTTAAGGCTTAGTCTTATCCTTTCTGTTTAGGGCCTATTTGTTGACATTCAGAAAAGTCATATAGGGTCATAAACTTAACTCTCACCCCTGTGCAAATTTATGTCCTCTCTGCTTCTTGAACATTGTTTTGTCATGATCTTGCTCCAGAAATGCTTTTTTCAGGTTACCGCCTGATTGCCAGACAGAGGCCTTTGGTTCATCTCAGATTAGACACTAAACTGTATGTTGTGATTTTTAGTTTTGTTGTTAACGTTCTTCAGACTGACAGTGGGTCAGGAGACATGGACTGATGTTTAGTATTACTCTTTTCCCCCTAGTCAGATTGCTGGAACTCAAAACTCCATGTGAAGCACCTCTTGTAGCTTCAGTACTTGGTTCCTCATAGAGATTTACCAGGGCTGGTCACTTCTTCATTGCCTTCAGCTGAACTAGAATTCCTCTGCAAATTTCAGCTGTTTATTCAGGAAAAGCACACAGTAGTAGTACTTATCTGTAGCAGGATCAGGTCTATTTGCTGTTTGGATGGACAACCATTTGAGGTTGTTTGTTATACCAGTAATGACCACTGGGATTTAGATGACTACCTGTAATATTACCAGCTTATCAATTTTTTTTTAAGATAACATTGGCAAATAATTCTTAAAGAGCAGCAGGCACTAAATCTGTAGATGGAACACTGAACTGTAAAGTTGTTTGCCAGTTTCATAATGTGGAGTAATTGAAATGACTTACTTCTGCAGATACTGTGCTTATTGGCTGACATTGGTGGATTGTAAGGACAAAAGTCTGAGTGGCTTTTTATGGTTGAAATTTTCTGAAATGGGTAGGTTTGTCATTATCGGTTCATACATTTTCTTTCATTGCTTACTAGAAGACTGTTCAAAAGTACAAATTTAAAGCACATTCTAACATGTTGGTGCTTATGATACAAGGAATGTAATTTAATACAATCAGGAAGGTGAATAAAAAAAACATGTGCATGTGTGCATGGTCCTAGAAATGTGTGCAAGGGGCCTATGGTTTGAAAAGAGCCCAAAGCTAAACTTAATCCTCCACTGGCCAGATGCATTTTCTTTGAATGTGGGTATTAATGCTGTTTCAATGAATCTGAGTTTCAAGGGCAGAGAAGCTTAGTGCTCATGCTAAGTCTGTTTATGTTGTGGCAAGGCTATTAGTCCGTGTGCTTTTTTATTTCAATCTCTGTAATCATTGTAGAAGTAAATAAGAAAACAAGTATGCACAATGACAGGTTTGAACTGTGTTTATGGTAACTGGGGAGAAATAACCAAGCAATGGAACACTGGAATGGCTGGGGAGGGGGTTGCTGCGAGGGGAGGTAGGGAGTTGCTGCAGGAGGGGCTGCTCTGGGGAGGTGATATATTACATGATCTGAGTCTGCTGTAGGGTTCTCTTTCTCATTAACACTGTGAGTAAAAGGTGGTCTCCAGTTTTAATATAACCTGAAGGCTTAGACATTCCTTCATGCTTTTGGCCTTGATTTTTGATTTTGTTGGCAAGTACACCATTAATGCTGCTGTTTTACATTTCCTTCGATCAGTGTGTTTTGCAGTCACATGCATTTTATTATGTTTTGTCTTTTTAACTAGTATATGATGTGTGCATTTATTGTATTTTATTGTCAACTGCACCATAGAGCAGCAGTCAGCATTATTTTACTGTGCTTTGTCTCCCAGTTTTGTTTGCTACATTAAAGCATCTCATGTGGAGTTCATATGTTCCTCACCAAGTTTGTTTAAGTTTTTGCCAAAGTGTTCATTTTTTTCCCATCACATTCCAAAGGCATGTCTGCAGGCAGATAAGGCGGAACAAGGTTGTACCACTTGGTCTGTGGGAATATATATGCTGTGTGTGTGTGTGTGTGTGTGTGTGTGTGTGTGTGTGTGTGTGTGTGTACATGTACGTGTCTGGACAAGTCTGAAATTTTGTCCAGGACTGGATCCTGCCTTGTGCCTTCCACTTGCCAGAATGACCTTGGAGTGGATAACTGTCATTTGTTGTAATATACTTCAAAGTTTATATTTACATTTCTATGGTAACTTAGTCTGATTTACTGTTGGAGTACACTACACTTTAGATCCTTACCAAGGAATAACTGACAGTGAATTGGGTTTTTTAATACGCCATCAGGAAGACAGTAAGTACAAAAATTCAGTCACTTAAATCACTTGTTGTCTGCTGGTGAATCTACTCATTTAGCTTCACCTCAGGAATCGATAGAAACTGATTCCTGGAATGGAATGTCTGTAAAGATGAGCTGACAGAAGTAATCTAGTAGGTACAAGTAGGAAAAATGGGCACTTAGGAATTTAAAACTTCGTAAACTGAAGTCTTTTCAACTGTTTGCACCCTAAGGTACTTGTTCGCCTTTGCTTAAAGCTGGAGTTTTTAAGAACACTGTACTTGATTTTTCCTTTACATAACATTCAGCAAAATGGTGTGTTTGACTATGCATCTAATCAGGAAAAAAATAAAAACAGTGGGTAAATAAATAATATATGAAGCTAGGCCATCTTTCAGTTGGAACAGCATCTGCATAACATAAGCTTGTTTTTCAGTTGCATTTTTGCTTGTGACATCATCTTTCACCCATGAACCATTACTTTCAATTCTCGCATCATCTTTCCAACTTTTGAGATGCAAGTGAATTTAAAACATTTGTTTAATTCATATCTATTGTCATATTTTAATGACCCATAATTGCTCAGTTTGTAATGTTGTTAGTTTACATGAGGACACAGACTACATTAGCTGTTAACTTCACATTACAAAGTACATATTTTTATCATCTTTTCTGGCATCCATGAAATCTTGAAGCTGAAATGTAATAAAACATGACAAAAGGAGTTTTTCAGCCTTCCATCTTTGATTAGGTTCAGGTTCTGCATAAAGTCAGTATATCTCTGTGCACTTTTCAGATTCATGATTGTCTAGCGAAATATATTTGTCCAATGTACAGCAGCTTGAAAAATAATTGCTGAAAGCCTTTTGGATACAGAAAGCTCTTTTGTAGGGGGAACAAGCCCCCATGAACCCCTGTGTGGGGGGAAGACTCTCCTCACCTTATATGCACCCAACTCCACAGTATCACAATATAGGAGAACGTCGGGGCAACAGTCGATCACAGAAAGCAGCTTTATGTGAAACCTTTGTGCTGCTAATGATCGAAACCTCCTCGTGTTCCCTAATTTTTAAACATTGTTTCTAAAGTTGCACAACTCTGATGTCATCACTGTTCAGTGTATGAAGAGAAATGCTTAGATTCTGACATTTACTAGAGCTGTAGACTTTTTTTTTATTTACATATAATTCACTTTTTCCCTAAGGAAAAACTGACATAGCTTATATTCCAGAAGTTAGCTAGTCAGTTTAGTCATGAGCCACTTTCCCTGCTTGGTTCGCATTTGCCTTTTCTCCGATAGCTGTTCTGCTGATAATCTAGGTTTCCTAGAGCTGACTCCTGAGTGTAGACCTTGGCCTCTTAAATGGTTACTTCTGTCTTAACACTCTGCATACCTCTCATCCTGCAGACTTACTACCAAATAGCACATAACTCTTCCTGCTTCCAGTAAGAATGAGGGATACGCATCAGAAACAGATGTTTAAAGAACAGAAAGTGACAAAATGATGGAAAAGTATAAACACATTGTCAAAGGGATAGTGTAAAATCTGTAGACTTTTACGAGCTGCAGTTTAAAATTGTGTCACACAAGGGCATTTATTTTTGCTTGTGAAAAAGAAGATGTAAGAAGTGTGTCCTTTCTTTAAATTATTGATTCCACTAGTATGTGGACAATGTAATGTTTTGTTTTTTTCTATGTACTAGACATGTTGAAAAATCACCCGTCATGAGCTGGTTCAGAAGGTTGTGTGAAGAGGGGTAAATTAAACCTGAAAATTGGGACATACCTCTAAAAATAAGTCCATCATATGCAGGGGTAAATCAGGCCTGAAAATAGGAATGTTCCTCCAAAATAGGGATAGTTGAGAGGTGGTTGCATTGTTTTATCCTGCCGTGTCAAACTGGTGTCTCTAGTATCTTTTCCGGTGATTTATTGATGAATTCATTTAGCAGTAACAAGATAAGATGGCAGTTGAGATGGTGATGTTCCCTGAGTATAGGTCTGATGTTTTTAGCATTTTACTTAAGTAATGAGTGAACCCAAAGTGAACCCCTTTGTGCTATTGGATTTGTGTGTGTGTGTGTGTGTGTGTGTGTGTGTGTGTGTGTGTGTGTGTGTGTGTGTGTGTGTGTGTTTAACTTTATTAACCAGGTAAATGAGCTACATATTTATTTACCAGGAAATTCCAACTGGACACAGGTCCTTTTTCAGTGGAGGCCCAGGGAGAAAGGCTCCACAGAACAATAAATGAGCAGTGGAGTACATGAAGAACAATTGAATATACATGCAATAGCAAATAATACATACTGCAGCAAACATTAGCTATACATACAATATAAAACATAGTAATGAACAGATATACCAATAGTAAATAATACATACTGCACCAAACATTAGCTATACATACAATATAAAACATAGTAATGAACAGATATACCAATAGCAAATAATACACACTGCAGCAAACATTAGATACAGATACAATATGAAACATAGTAATGAACTGATATACCAATAACAAATAATACACACTGCAGCAAACATTAGCTATACATACAATATAAAACATAGTAATGAACAGATATACCAATAGCAAATAATACATACTGCAGCAAACATTAGATACAGATACAATATGAAACATAGTAATGAACTGATATACCAATAGCAAATAATACATACTGCAGCCAACATTAGATACAGATACAATATGAAACATAGTAATGAACTGATATACCAATAACAAATAATACATACTGCAGCAAACATTAGCTATACATACAATATAAAACATAGTAATGAACAGATATACCAATAGCAAATAATACATACTGCAGCAAACATTAGATACAGATACAATATGAAACATAGTAATGAACTGATATACCAATAACAAATAATACATACTGCAGCAAACATTAGCTATACATACAATATAAAACATAGTAATGAACAGATATACCAATAGCAAATAATACATACTGCAGCAAACATTAGCTATACTTACAATATGAAACATAGTAATGAACAGATACACCAATAGTAAATAATACATTCTGCAGCAAAAATTAGCTATACATAGAATATGAAACATAGTAATGAACAGATATACCAATAACAAATAATACACACTGCAGCAAACATTAGATACAGATACAATATGAAACATAGTAATGAACAGATATACCAATAACAAATAATACATACTGCAGCAAACATTAGCTATACATAGAATATGAAACATAGTAATGAACAGATATACCAATAACAAATAATACACACTGCAGCAAACATTAGATACAGATACAATATGAAACATAGTAATGAACAGATATACCAATAACAAATAATACACACTGCAGCAAACATTAGCTATACATACAATATAAAACATAGTAATGAACAGATATACCAATAACAAATAACACATACTGCAGCAAACATTAGCTATACATACAATATGAAACATAGTAATGAACAGATATACCAATAACAAATAATACATACTGCAGCAAACATTAGCTATACATACAATATGAAACATAGTAATGAACAGATATACCAATAACAAATAATACATACTGCAGCAAACATTAGCTATACATACAATATAAAACATAGTAATGAACAGATATACCAATAGCAAATAATACATACTGCAGCAAACATTATCTATACATACAATATGAAACATAGTAATGAACAGATATACCAATAACAAATAATACACACTGCAGCAAACATTAGCTATACATACAATATGAAACATAGTAATGAACAGATATACCAATAACAAATAATACATACTGCAGCAAACATTAGCTATACATACAATATGGAACATAGTAATGAACAGATATACCAATAGCAAATAATACATACTGCAGCAAACATTAGCTATACATACAATATAAAACATAGTAATGAACAGATATACCAATAACAAATAATACATACTGCAGCAAACATTAGCTATACATACAATATGGAACATAGTAATGAACAGATATACCAATAGCAAATAATACATACTGCAGCAAACATTAGCTATACATACAATATGAAACATAGTAATGAACAGATATACCAATAGCAAATAATACATACTGCAGCAAACATTAACTATACATACAATATAAAACATAGTAATGAACAGATATACCAATAACAAATAGTACATACTGCAGCAAACATTAGCTATACATACAATATGAAACATAGTATTGAACAGATATACCAATAACAAATAATACACACTGCAGCAAACATTAGCTATACATACAATATGAAACATAGTAATGAACAGATATACCAATAACAAATAATACATACTGCAGCAAACATTAGCTATACATACAATATGAGACATAGTAATGAACAGATATACCAATAGCAAATAATACATACTGCAGCAAACATTAGCTATAAATACAATATGAGACATAGTAATGAACAGATATACCAATAGCAAATAATACACACTGCAGCAAACATTTTGAAAGGGCTGAGAGAACTTGTTCCATGGTAATTAAAGGAGATGGTTGGGATTGTGGAACCTGGGAGAGAGCTATAACTGTGGGCAGAGCAAATTTTGTACTCACTTTGTTAGTTGGGATATTAGCTATTTTCTTAAAGTCAGGGAGAGTAGTATTATTGTGGGCTAGCTCTGAACACTGTTGACTGTTAGTTTTTAACTTCCTGACACAGATAAAGAAAGATTTGCAGTTATTTCTATTTTTAGTGGCTATTTTGTTTGTACTCAGCTTTGAGCTTCCTAATGGTTCCCCTAAGCTCTTTGTTAATTTACTTCAGTGCAGTCTTAAGGTATTTAGCATGAGGCATCTTATCAGCATTAAGCAGTTTCTTTCTCTTGTTATAAAATTTATTTATACATATATTCCAACGCATATGTTTGTTCTTAAACTTCTCATTCTATTTGCTGTGGATAGGCACTGTTTTATCAATGCAGCTATTTAAGTGGGACTATAAGTCAGTGGCACATGAAGCAGCTTTAGCAGTGGGATCCTTCAGATGAAGATTACAGCAGAATTAAAGTCCTCAAGAAACTGAAAAATGCTTGCTTTTGAGAAGTTTCTAAACACAACTATTTACAGGGGAAGTACCAGCAGTTTTAAAGGAAAAGGTCACTAACTTATGGTCTGATTTAACAAGACATGGTGGTACATATGAAACTGTGCAAGAAGTGGCCATATTGGTGGAACCATCATGATCATCATCAGCCCCGTTTTTCCCATTTTCTGCATGGGGCCAGAGTATCATGTTACGTGTCGCCCTCTGTCTTGATTCACTCTAACACTTCTGCCTTCTTCAGCGCTCAATGCCTGACTGTTGCAGTCTTCTGTCACACAGTCCATCCACCTCTTTGCTGGACATCCTCGTTTCGTCTTACCTTCTTCCTGTCTGTCCCAAATCTTCTTCACCAGATTGTCTTCTGCTTTTCTGCACATGTGCCTGAACCCCTGTACTCTGTTCCTTTTTTTTACTTTTTCTGCAATTGGAGCTCCTTTGCCTTCTGCTCTTATGTCCTCATTTCTTCGTCTGTCCCACAGTGGGCATCCTACCACCCTTCTCATGCACTTCATCTCCATCACATCTAGCTTCTTCAACTGTTCTGCCTTTACTGCCCAGGTTTCTGTACCATACAGTAGTACTGGTCACACCACTGTCTTGTACACCTTACTTTTCAGCTTCTTTGGCATTCTTCTGTCATATACTACACCTGATACTCTATGCCAGTTGGCTGCAGCCCCTCTGATTCTAGCTTTGGCCTCTTCATTCAGACTTCCCTTCCCCTCAGCTAACCCTCCAAGATACTTGAAGCTGTTTACCTGTTCCACTATCTTCCCTTCTATCTCAGTTCTCAGCTTTTTTTTATTTCCCCAATTTGCTGCCATTATGACTGTGTTATCTGTGCTTAGTTTAATCCCATGTACCTTCTCTTTTGCATTCCATTGCTCAATACATTGCTGGAGTTTTTGCTCACAGTCTGCCACAGTCACATTCTGAATTTAGAATTAAACTAGAATATCTAATGAATATAATTTATCTCAGGTTATCAGTTTATTTAATGTTTAGATGTTCATTTATTTATCTGTTTGTATGTATGTATATGTTATGTAGTTGTAATGTGAATGCTAAGTTATAAATTCTGCTAGGCAACAATGAAAGTTGTAGGGTAGCTATGTACTGTAAAATAAATTCATTATAGATTTAAAGCAAGAAATATTTATAATCATGTATTCAGTTTGGGGTAGATCAATGGGGTTTTCAATGTGTATATTTCACAGTGTATTTTATAATATGTCAGTCTTCTCTTTCACCTAAAGCAGGGGTCTGCAACCTTCACTGTCAAAGGAGCCATTTGTGGCCCCTCTCCCACCAAATAAAGTTCATCGGAAGCCACAAAACCTATTTGACCCCTAAAATGAAGATAACACAGCGTACAACATTTATTATACCTAATTTAAAAGAACTAAGTTTATCAGAGCAATATTTAAAATCCGTCCCTATTTTTGTTCCTTTGTTGGGATTGCTCGATCGCTCTCAGTGTGTGTGTGTGTTTGTGTGTGTGGAAAATGCATGTTAACAGAAACCATGTTATTCTAGCAAGTTTCTAAGTTTATAAAAGCAATATTTAAAGTCCGTCCCTATTTTTTCCTTTGCTCCCTTTATTTGTGGCTCTGTCCATATTTCTTGTGGTAAGACTTTGAAAGGTATGAGTGGTATGGAAACCTTTCAGGAGATGCTGCAGCTGCCAGAGAGTCGCTTGATTGCTCTCAGTGTGTGTAGAATGCATGGCAACAGAAATTGTTATTCTAGCAAGTTTCTTAGTTTATAAGAGCAATATTCAAAGTACATCGCTCAATCACTCTCAGAGTGTGTGTGTGTGTGTGTGTGTGTGTGTGTGTGTGTGTGTGTGTGTGTGTGTGGTGTGGTGTAGCCATTATTTTTCGAAGCTAAACAGAGTCATCGCGGAGGGGTGGAAGAGCCACAGGTTGCAGACCCCTAACCTAAGGGAACTATGCCTTTAAGCTTGGGTGGTGTTTTTTATTAATTAAAGGTTTGGTGAATAAAATGCATTTGCATACAAAATGGGATTTAAAAAAGCTGCAGTAGTGTAAGATTTTATTCCTTGAAGGCTTGTTAGCTGAGGTACCAGAAGAAGTGTGCAATAAAAGAATGTGCAGCTATTCGCTTGGTTCCTGACTTGTGTTTTTGAAAAAAGAAGAAAAAGGACCAGTTCACTTCCCCAGGCAGTGCTCTTGGGCTGCCTCTGAAAAGGGACACTTTTGTCCAGTGGGTTGTCTCAAGCAGTTGGAAAATATATTATACATTTACCTTTTGAATTCCTGCACCTTTCAAGTAGCTAATATTTCACTGTGAATTCCAGGACATCTCTTGTAGTTTAATCTGTTTTGAGTAAATGCGAGTTTCAAGGGCAGAAAAGTTTGCTATTGTACATGCTAATTCTTCTTTAAATATGAGTGTTTTTAACAAACGTCTGTCAGTGATTTTGCTGTAAATTAAATTAAAAAAAAGAAAATAGTCTGCAAACTGACAGGTTTGAACAGTGTTGGAGTAACTGCAGTGAGACAGACAAGGATTAGGATATTGTTATGGGTGTGACGGGGCATTTGACCATCATCTGTCTGTATTTCCCTAACCTCTCAACTGTCCCTAATTTTTAGGGATGCCCTTGATTTTGACCAAACTTTTAGTTCTGTCCCTCTTAATCCCTCCTACAAGTGGTGACTTTTGGAGTAAAGGTGGTAAATTACACTTAATAAATAATGACAATATTTGTTGTTATAGACTTCTTTTACTTCATAAAATGGATATTAATTCACATTCTGTTATTCTGCCAATGTCTCAGGTGAATAGTGCAGGTATTTTAAAAGCATCCGTGATTGTCCTCAGTATTTGTGGACGTCTCCGTGATTCTTTTGAGATATGCCCCTGGATCGTTAAGAGCTAACTAGGCTCACTGAATTATCCTGCTGCTCAGATGGCCGCCTAGGGCATTGCTCTAGCAGAGGCACTTTTGCAGTATTTATCTGGTGTAGGCAGACCAGGATAGGGGCACCTATGGTGTGGTGGGGGCACAGTGGAGCCCTTTCACCTAGGGCACCCGTTGACCTAAGGCCACTCCTGCTGTTGCTGTTTTCCGTTCTGAACTAGCATGAGCTGTTGCATAGCCCAGTGAATACATCTGTAGTCCTTGGCATGGCTTTGTGTATGTAGGCAGCAGCACATACTAACCCTCATTATGTGTTGCTGCAAATAGTCAAGTCTAGTAAGAAGCTGACAGTACATGGTAATGAATAAACAGGTACAAACGCATACACACAGCTTTAATATAATCAAAAACATGGGCAGGAATGACCACGGCACTAAATCTGGAGATTAACAATGTGATAAAAACATGGAAAATGGAATGCACTGCAATTCAGGGGTCTCGCTGCTTTTTCAAGGTGAGCTTAAACTGTAAAAGACCAAGGTAGTGCATTTGATAGCTGTGGGTCTCACTATTCACTGCCATTAATATTATGTTGTTATCTCTCAGTGGCCTTTTCAAGTGCATTGTATTTTGTCAAATATAAAACATTCAGTAGTAATAATCTCTAAGCCTAAAAAAATACATGTTGTCCAGAAAAATGCCTACATGACCTATCTCTATATATGACAGTGCTGTAAATCAAATTTAAACAAGCAAGATCACTAAATTTAAATCAGGCGTGAGACTGCCTGTTATAAAAAACTGAAAGTGACCCTTGCTTTATCCACTAATAAAATGAGGTTGGTAGAAGATGCAGTAAAACGCTCGCCTTTACCTGTAATTTAATAATAAAGGTCGGTAGAAGATGCAGTAAAACACTGTCCTTTACCTGTAATTTAACAATAAATGTCAGTAGAAGATGCAGTAAAACGCTGTCCTTTACCTGTAATTTAACAATAAAGGTCGGTAGAAGATGCAGTAAAACACTGTCCTTTACCTGTAATTTAACAATAAAGGTCGGTAGAAGATGCAGTAAAACGCTGTCCTTTACCTGTAGTTTAACAATAAAGGTCGGTAGAAGATGCAGTAAAATGCTGTCCTTTACCTGTAATTTAACAATAAAGGTCGGTAGAAGATGCAGTAAAACGCTGTCCTTTACCTGTAATTTAACAATAAAGGTCGGTAGAAGATGCAGTAAAACGCTGTCCTTTACCTGTAATTTAACAATAAAGGTCGGTAGAAGATGCAGTAAAACGCTGTCCTTTACCTGTAATTTAACAATAAAGGTCAGTAGAAGATGCAGTAAAACGCTGTCCTTTACCTGTAGTTTAACAATAAAGGTCGGTAGAAGATGCAGTAAAACACTGTCCTTTAACTGTAATCTAACAATAAAGGTCGGTAGAAGATGCAGTAAAACACTGTCCTTTACCTGTAGTTTAACAATAAAGGTCGGTAGAAGATGCAGTAAAACGCTGTCCTTTAACAATAAAGGTCGGTAGAAGATGCAGTAAAACACTGTCATTTACCTGTAATTTAACAATAAAGGTCGGTAGAAGATGCAGTAAAACGCTGTCCTTTACCTGTAATTTAACAATAAAGGTCGGTAGAAGATGCAGTAAAACGCTGTCCTTTACCTGTAATTTAACAATAAAGGTCGGTAGAAGAAGTAGTAAAACATTATCCTTTACCTGTAGTTTAACAATAAAGGTCAGTAGAAGATGCAGTAAAACGATGTTATTCACCTGTAGTTTAACAGTAAAACCTCGTTTTTCTCCCAATATGACTTCTAGTATTAGTTTCACACAATCATGACTCTAACCCATCAACTCGTACATGACCAGGGTCTTAATCATAAGAAGCTTTTGGTTTACATTACTCTGGACTGGACATAACATGCAACACTAGATTTGTCTTTGCTTACCTGAAATGCATGAATAGATGGTCAGTGGACAGGCAGTAGCACGGCAGGTCAGGAGGTTGCACATGTACTTTTAATGGTGGAAAAGTAACAACACGTTCCTAATTCCACTTTTTGAAGTAAAAACATTATCCCCCTATTTTTTTATAATAGTAAAACCAACAGTTTCCACAGTTCTGGAGCCTTTTTCCAGGGTCGTGTTTATTTTACATCTGCTTTCCCCGGTCATCAAGTCTTGTCAAATTACCTTCAAAAAGGAGCCAGTAGCACTCAGACTGCCGGTGTGTGTGTGTGTGTGTGTGTGTGTGTGTGTGTGTGTGTGTGTGTGTGTGTGTGTGTGTGTGTGTGTGTGTGTGTGTGTGTGTGTGTCTGTGTGTGTGTGTCTGTGTGTCTGTGTCCTCGAAAGAGAGAGACTATCTGCATCTGTAGCCAGTTGGGACTGAATGTGTGTACTCCTAAATATTACGTTGTTGATTGTTTTTTAATGAGAGAGAGATGAAAATCAGGTGACCCATCCAGGTGTACCATACATGTTTACACTATTTTTTAGCTATCATCACTCTCAAACTCTTAGTTGAGCAAAAGCAAAGTGCCTTAACTTTTAGGGTAAAACTTAAGTGAATAAACCTTGAAAAGTAGTTTTCCTTTTGCTGCACAAAGGTCTATAGGTTCAGGAGTTTCAGTTACTGGCAGTAGCACAATTCTGTTAAACTGTTTATGGCATGGATGGCAGAAAAAAAATAAAAGGGAGTTTGGATTTGGAGCATTTATTAGCTGTTTGTGTATAATGTTAAACCTTTAAACACTTGTACTTAGCCATGTCAAGCTCTTGTGACTGAAGAAGTAATTTGTACAAACTGTTGATTTGTGGTGCTTGTTCTGCATTTTATTTCATTGCTATGTATCAAATGAGTGGTCCACAGAAACTCCTGACCTGCGAACTTATTTATTTTATTTTATTTAACATTTGTTGACCAGGAAAGTCCGACTAGGTTCCACAGATCCTGTTTTCAACAGAGGCCCGGGGAGAAATGCTCCAGAAGCATGTCTTTAGAATGTGGGAGGAAACCGAAGTACCTGGAGGAAACCCACGTGAATGCAGGGAGAACATGCAAACTCCACAGAGAAGGCACCCCAGCTGAGAATCGAACCAGAGAACCTCTTGCTGTGAGGCGACAGCATTAACTGCTGCACCACTGCACCGCCTTATCTGTTTACAAAACAAATTTCTTAGACATTTATTGATGTTGAATATAATTTAGAAGAAAATATAATCTTACATTCTGTAAATTGAAGCGTGCTGGTTTATTGTGCTGTTACATAGCTTGTAATCTGTCACCCATGTTTTAATACTACAAATGAAATGTCAGTGAAACTAAGTCAGGAGTAAGCATACCTCTCAACCTCTTAGTGCAAGAAATCTGGACAAAGCTTGACAAAATGTGGGGACAAAGGCCCAAAAATAGGGACAGATTTTAAATATTGCTCCTATAAAATTAGAAAGTTGCTATAGTAACAGGGTTTGTGTTAACATACATTTTCTGAAGGGTTTGAAATCTGAAACTCAAATGTGTGTGATTATTTGGTGACTTCAGTCCTCAGATCACCCCAGTGATTTGCCAGAAAACCACAAATCATAGGAGGAACAGACTAAAAATATAAGACAAAAATCTGGGCATTCTGCGATAACCTGGAAGTGCAAACCTTCTTTTAAAAGAGGAAAGCTAGTAAAAGTATATTCACTGAATGATGCTCTCAAATTTGTACGCATGTACACAGTGTGGAGACGTGAATGTAGCAGTAAAAGCTTCTAGGCTTATGTGTATGGGTGTGTGTCTTCCCTCCCTACCATATACCTTTCCAAATATTTTGTAATATAATATTTCAAAGTTTTTTGTTGGAAACCATTTTGTTTTATATTTTTTAGAAAAATTAATACTGTCGCAGAAAAAGGACATGATGAGGTACTAAAATCATTTAATTGATCAGCGTTCATAAACTTTATAATTGCTTAAAAATATCAGTCGATGATTAATATTCGGTGTAATTGTATTATACCTGTCTTGTAGAGGGAGGGAATTTATTTTTTGAAATTGTTTGTTGCAAACTCTGGATTTATGTTCAGCACAGCACAAATTAGAAGTGTTGTAGGAAACATAGAGAGAATGCAACATTATAGGATATTTAGTACACAGGAGTCTTTGGGGTTCAGGGACTATAGCATCCCCCACTGCAGAAACAAACATGATAGGCTATGCTGTCTGCATCATCCCCACCCCTCACACACACACACTACCTATAGTAACTCCAAGGTCAGACCACCTGAAGGCAGTAAGTACACCTTCATGTACAAGAAAACCAAAACCAAAGAATAGCTTTTCCTTGGGATTCACAGACAGTTTGCACTGTCATGCAAGACTGGTCTGTAGCCAAATCAAATACCAAAGCAATCCATGATTTGTAAAAATACCTGAGCAGAATCAGGTAAGTGCAAACACCTGTGTATCTGAAGGAGGTCAGGTACACAGCAGGTAACCTATATAAAATAAAAAAAACCTCTAACTAGAGACTAGTGAACACTATAAAAAAATAAAAACCTCTAGCAAAGGATAGTTTTACAGCAGGCAACCTAGTCCATATTGCATAAAGCTGTACATTATTGACTGTAGTGTGACAAAGGGACAGGAATTTGTGGGGGTACATTTGCAGAAATGCTGCACAAATCCCATAAACCTGATGTCCATGAAATAGTGATGTTGTTGTAGTCAGTGTAACACAGCTGAGGAATCCCATCATTGTTCTATAGAATGACACTGCGAAAAGCAAAACTTTTAATGTCTTTCGGATTTTCCCGGTTACGGGTTGCCACAGTGGAACTCCGTTCTTCTAATGATTGGCAGTGGATTTTTACGGTGCCGAGTTGCCAGCCCGACGCCCAACCTTTAAAGAAGCCACACCCATTCACACACCTACCTACATGTCTTTTAAGCGTCAAAACTTTTAATAACAAGATACAAAGATACATACATCGTACTTTAGCCTATAGTGCAAACAACCACACATGTTCTGCCCTCCTGCACCATGATGCAGCAGAGACCTCACTAATGTATGTGCTCATTCAACAGGATCCTGTTACTAATATAGCAGTACTGTGCTCTTTGAACTCATGGACAATGAGAGGAAATGTTTTATGAACCCCTGATGTCTGTAACTGGGGAGGAATGCATGTGACAATATTCTGCAATTAGCAAGAACTGTATCTCAATTTTTTTTTAGCCAGTGCCCTTCCTAGAACAGGGGTACCTTCTTTAAGGGTGACGTGTATGCAAACACGTTATACACAGACAAATAATTTTATCAAAGATAAGGGAAGACGTTATCTATAAATGAAACTGCTGTCGTAAATCAGATTCTTCTTTACTTGGCAGAACATGAATATCATGGTTCAGCAGTATACGTTTAATAATGTACATTTAGGGTGACAACACCAAGTCCACTGCTCCTGCACGTATTTGTTTATGGTGTAGACAGATGTGGTAAATGCATTAACTCATCTCTAGTTTTGACACACACACACACACACACACACACACACACACACACACACACACACACTACAAAAGTGTAAACTGCACTCAGCGGTCTTTGAGTCATGCAAGTATTATGTCAGAATCTTATTAGAGTGATCCATGTTTATGAATCATGCTGATGATGTGATCACACACTCAGTGTAGTGTCTACTGCTATGTTATGGTGCCTATGCACTATGTTTTTGAAATTGTTGGCCCATTTGTGAGTTGCCATAACATCTCTCATCTGTACTAAGCTGCAGATACGCTCAAGCCTTTCTAATACTCCTCTGTTTTAGATTACCTGCAGATACAGGTACAGAAGTTTCAGATTTGTGTAACAGGTAGTGACTCCAAAGATCCACCTACAAACATCTGGCAATGTTTGTTCTACCTGCTTAGCACCTGTTCTGGTGAACTATGTTCTAGTTTTAGGTTCATAGGTTTATACTAGGCTATCTGCCCTAAGGCATTTATAAGCCTAGCCCAAAGTTTTGTGGCTTACGCCACCCCTTATATGAAAAAATACTGTACCCATTAGTTTGTTGTGCCTCTGTCCAGCAGTGACACAGAGATGATTCCCGGGGTAAACCTACGATCTCCCATCCACAGGTCAAGATTTCTCTTGAACAGAGCCAGCGAGGTGCTCTGCCTCACATGGAATGGGATTTTATTCCACAGCATAGGAAGTCTCTGAGTGATAAATCTATCCCTCCAGCATGTCCTATTTATATCCGTGCTAAGGTTTAAGTCGCTTGCTCTAGTGGTTTTGGTGGATTTGGATTTTTTGAGGTGGAGCATGTCCATTAATTCTTTTCATACACATGAAACCATTTCAAAGTCCTGTTTTAGGAAGTCCATAAAATAGTGTCTTTTAAGAAGGAATACTTTAATTTGTGGAGATTTTCTTGCTGAAATTGTAAAGTTGTATTTGTGTTAATGACCTCAGTTTTGTACTTTTGTTTTATTTGTTTATTTTGTTTGTTTATTTATTTTGTTTTATTTTTTGTACCTGATATTTTTACTGCTGTGCCTGTCACCTATCAACCTTCCCTTGGTCAGCTGTAATGGTGCTCCGTCATCTCACCAGCAATGTGTGCAGTCAGAATATTTTGAGTAATTAACTCCCCCCCTACATAGGAGGGTAATATATGAATTACTTTACTGCAGTGACCCACGATGCCCTCTCCCTTGGTGTGAGTGCCACTGTAAACTCACTATGAGGATGTTACCCATCATGCACTTAATTCCCTCCAAGGGCATTTCCTTTAGATCTGAAGATGTCTTACAGGGGGGTCTTGAACTAGTTACAACAAAGGTGGCTGACACTGTTTTGTAATTGACAGCACTAGGGGCAATTACATTAATTCCCTCTAAGGGCATTTCTCCTACAGCTGAAGATGTCTTATGGGGGGATAATGGCTGTATATATAGCCACCTGTGCTCTTCTTCCACAGCCCCTGATATAATTCTAAAACTCTTCTGAAGTTTAAAAATTACTTTATATGAAATAGTTCAGCATATTTGACATGGGGTTGGGAGGGTGGCCTAATGGTTAAGGTATTTGCCTTACAAACACAAGGTGCAGGGTTTGAGTCTCACAAGGGATAATTGTCTAAGCTTAAAATGGCTCGCAAGGGCAGTTAGCTTAGTACTAATCTATGAATCTATGAGCATATTTGACATCCATAAAAGAGAAATGCTCACATGAAAGCACTCTGGAGAAGATGCGACTTTCATAGATTTGAAAGCGAACATCTGGCAAGGCTCGGTAGGAAATATTCAGACTCACTCCTGATGACCACCCCAGTTCTGTTTACAGCTCTGCTGGACTGAAGTTGCATGAGCATAAAGTAATTAAAATAAATCTGCTGTTCGAGAGTTTTTGCTGTGCTCTAAGTAGGACAGGCTCATTTTGGCTGGTCCATGAAGGATAACCCCTGGTACAGAATCCATTGTTGGTACAAGGTTAATTGCATCTTTTGGCACTGTTTCAGGATTATGTCATAATCTTGTCAGTGTTACCGATAACCATCTCTTCACAGACTCGTTAAGTAACAGGCCACAAGCCCGCCCGTACATGTACATACATGACCATATGTGTGCACACATGCACGTACATAATCATGTATGTGCATGCATGTACACACATGACCATGTATGTGTTCACATGTATATTAGCATCAACAAATAGTATAATATTTATTTGAAGCTCCTTTCGTTTTTAGGTAAAAATGCTTCAGCATTATTATGCTCCTAAGTGCTGTGCTTGCTTTCTTAAATTCATTCAGTCTTACTGTGTATCTGACTGATGAGGTAACAATTACTACCATTACAGATTTCAGTCTTCTCTCTGTAGCTTCTGACCTAGTGTGAGTGGTTTTGCAGTCGCCCATTTCTAGTCTGTCTTTATGGTGGACAGTTTTTCAGAAGCATACAAGGCTTTAGACAGCACCCCTGCATTACCACGCTATAATTCATACCACACTTTTCGGCCATCTAACCTGGACCGGCACACCAAAGGTGGAGGTGTGTCCATATTCATTAAGAATATCCACACCACCAGGCTAGTTGCGCAGCATAATGCATCTGACGTTATCCAAGTGCAACTAACTCTGGGCAAAACCGCAATCCAAATTGTAGCTTGCTACAGATCCCCCACCATGCCCCAGGATTCCCACTCCTCTTTTCTTGATATACTGGAAAATATTAGGGTTCAACCAAACACCCTAATAATGGACAATTTCAACTACCCCACCATTAACTGGGAAAACTACTCATGTACCAACTCCTTCGCTCAACGCTTTCTGGAACTCATAAATTCCAATGCCCTGGATCAACTTATCCACACCCCCACCAGGGGCAACAGTATCCTAAACCTAGTCATTACCAACATGAGTGACCATTGTTCCACATCTGAAGTCAACTCCTCTTTGGTCAGAGCCAACCATAAGCTAATCACCCTAGATATCTGCATCCCGCCTCCACCCACCATTAAGGAAACCATAGTAAAAAATGTCTCCAAAGCCAGATTCATACTTCTTAACACAGAACTGACACCCATGCAGATGGACGATACAGTTAAAACTGCTGAATCCTACACAAATGCACTGTATAAGCACTTACGCGAGTGCATGGATCGTGCTATCCCAAACAAAATCAAGATGCTATCCTCCAAAAAAAAGGAAGCTAGTCTGGTTGTCCCCTACCATAAACAAACTCTACAACAGAAACTATTGCAAAAAAGAGTAAAATCCCATGAGTGGAGGAGCTCCCTGGTCAGCCTCAGTAAGAAGCTGAGATCCCTTATAAGATCTTCCAAAGCTAGATACGAAAACAAAATCGCCACTGATTCTAAGGGCAACCACAAAGCATTCTATAGCTATGTCAAGAATCTCAATGGCAACACCCAGATCTGCTCTGAGTTACAGCACAACTGCATGAAAATTACAGAACCAACTGATATTGCCAACATCCTGTCAGACAGGTTCAGTGCTAACTTTCCCCCCCCTCTCACCCCCTAAAGGGCCCATGTCTATACAGGAAGAATGCAGAGTCCCTGTAATCACATCTATGCAGGAAAAAGCTGCATTTTCTAAAACCAAAAACACAGCATCCATGGGACTGGACAACATCCCAGGCTGCGTTTTACACGAACTTCAGAACAAACTGGCTCCCCACCTAAGCACCATGTTCAATCATAGTCTCACATCAGGCTTTGTGCCCATTGAATGGCACACAGCAACAGTTATCCCACTCCACAAAGGGGGAGCCACCACTGATCCTGGGAACTATCGTCCTATTAGCCTGATGAGCCTGGTCTGTAAGGCCATAGAATGTATCATCATGGAACTCATAAACAAAGATATTGGTAACCTCCAAACTCTGGACCCCACCCAGTTTGGATTTGTGAAAGGCCGATCATGCCTTCTGAACCTGATCGACTTCTTTGAGGCAGTCACCAAAGCTGTAGATGAGGGTAAGGTGGTTCACACAGCCTATCTTGATCTCACCAAGGCTTTCGATACCATCCCCTATTCTGGAATTTTAGCTAAACTCACTAAACTAAGTATAAATCCCTACATCATAAGATGGGTTGCCAACTGGCTCAATGACAGAATCCACACTGTAAATGTTGCAGACTCCAAATCTGACTTCAAACCAGTGACAAGTGAAATACCACAGGGTTCCATCCTGGGGCCTCTCCTGTTTGGTATCTACTTCTCTGAAGTACAGGCTAACACAGAAGGCATATAGCTAATGAAGTTCGCAGATGACTGCAAACTAGGAGCCATAGTAGAGTCCCCAAATGTTGCAGACATCCTACAGAAGAGCCTCACTGAGACAGATGCCTGGTGTCAGAGGCATGGCCTCAAGCTCAATGCCAAAAAGTGCATTGTTATCCCCTTTGGTAAAAACTTTGTACCCATGAACTACCACATAAACAGCAGTCTACTTAATGCCGAATGTGTGATAAGAGACTTTAGGACCCAGGTGGACAGTAGTCTCTCCTTTGATAATCACATTGCTACATTAGTCAGGAAATCCTTCTGTGTGGCACACCTCATCACAAAAGGGCTCTCATCCAGGAAAAAAAGAGGTCATTGTTCCCCTTTACTCGGCACTCATTAGACCCATTATAGAGTACAACGCCCCTTTTGGAATGTACCTCACGAGACATCTGCAGCAGCTGGAAAGGCCACAGAAGTAGCTCACAAAGAGGATTACTGGCCTAAAACAGATGCCCTACACTGACAGTCTCAAAAAAACTCCAGTTTTATTCTGTAGCATATCTTCTACTCCGAGGAGATCTCTGCCTAACATATAAAGCTATGTCAAACCCAGAGCTGCTGGACAAGATACACCTAAAGAAATCCCAATCTCTCCAAGCTACAGACTCTAGGGACCTAAACCTTGTCACCACAATAAACAGGGCATGCTGGAGGGATAGATTCCTGTCCCAGGGACTTCCCATACTCTGGAAAAGGCTACCCATCTATATCAAGCAAAGATGTTCATCGTGTTTCACTGTTGCAGTCATTACACTTGGGTTATCCTGCTGACAGGCTACCCGCAGTCAGCCTGAATTCCAAAGTCTTGGTCTGGCGTCGGTTGCTGTCACCTCTTCCCTGATGTCAGTGCACCAGGGGTATAAAAGATGCAGGCGATGCCATTTTCTCCAGTCTTTCTTGCCGCGTGGTGCCCGAAGCAAAAGCAGTTCACAAGTGCCGGTCGGCCGACTCCTGAGATTTTCAAAATTGAATTTCAGATCTGAAGTCTTCTATAAAGCTAAGTACTCCATTGGGGAAACTTTTTTCTTGCTCCAGACCGATGTCAGAAAAAGTTAACAATTGAATTTCTTGTGGGAAGCAAATACCTCATAAGGCTTTTCACTCTTACTGTATTCCTTGCCTAGGCCCTGACCACGACATTGCTAGTTGTCGGTTTTGTGCTAGATTTAACCAACGCACTATTAAGTGTCAGTACGATTTTGCTTTTCATTACTTTGGCTGAAGGTTTAACTATATAATGCCGTCGGAACACCCAACGACTGGAGTTCATAAAAGGTGCAAGGAAAAAGAAAAAGACAAGCATCTGAGGTCCAAAACAGATGATGAAGCCTCTTCTAGGTCAGTCGCCGGTTCGCCGGTTCTCAGTGAGGAGTTTTCGCAGCCCCTGACACCCACTACCTCAGAGCCACAGGCCGCCTCCGACTCCCACATGGAGACAGCTAGGCCTCTGGATACACAAGGTATTGGGCCTTTGGAAACTAATCCCTCAGATGGGTCCATAGCCGCTGAACAGGCATCGGCTTCTGAGGGTGTTTTCAGACCTACACAGCTTTATATCAAGCCAACTTCAGCATCAAAGAGAAAGAACAGTTTTAAAGACAAGGAAACAAGTAGAGCATTCTCCAGGACAGACTTCCATGCCTAAGAAACAGATGCTCAAAATGGCCGAAGACCTAATTACTGTGATCAGGGGTTCCCATCCCCTTCCTGATAAGAGGCCTAGGCAAGATACTGAATATGATTCCTCTGATGTGGTTTCCATTTCCTCTGACTCTTCTTCAGAACAGGGATACACTATTCCTCCCTATGAGGATTCTGATGCTGAAGAATCTATTCCTTCAGTTTCTCCTCCTGAGGATTACTCATTTGGGGAAACCTTGCATACCATGTGGGAGCATTTCCACTGGGAGAGCCAAGATTATTCTGATTCTAAGAAAAGTCTCTGAGACTTTCTTTTACTTCCTCACCACAGACCTCTTGCTGTTCCTCCTGTTCTAGACATTGTAGATGTGTTTTCAGAGTCCGGCCTGTCTCCCAACTCTTTACCTCCTGCACCTGTTAAGCCAGAGAGATAATACAGGGTTCCAGATATTCATACATTTCTTTATAAAAACCCTGCAGCTGACCCAGAAACTATTTCACAGGCTCCCAAAGGGGTCAAGGCTACTACTGCAAAAAACCCTGTCCCCTCAGATAGAGATTCTAGGGCACTGGACAGCTGGGGGAAAAAAGTTTACACTTCTGCTACCTTGGCTGTAAGGGCTTTAAATTGTCAGTTTCATATGCTTAAATATCAGAAATATTTAATGTCTCTGTTAAAACAGAAAATGTTGACAAATTCTGAATGTGCTGAGAACAAAGAATTGCAGGATTATTGCATGCAGCTGAACAAGTGGGAAAACATACTTTTCAATGTGGTTATGATTCACTGGAGGCCTCTTGCAGGGCCGCTGTAACAGGCTCTGTCATTAGAAGGCATGCTTGGTTAAAGGAACAGACTCTGCCTGATCATGTTAAAGCAAAATTATTGGATGCTCCATTACAGCATGATACTTTGTTTGGTGTTAAGGCAGAAGAGGTGTTAAAGAAAATGGAGGATAAAGCTAAATCTATGCAGACAGTGAAGGATTTCTTACAGGTGCAGCCACCCAGATTTAGCAGGAACTGGCCTTCTAAAAATTGGTCCTTTCCTGTGTCAGACAGGCCATAGTGAGGAAGATACAGATGCCCTAGAGGCAGACAACAGCCCCAGGGCTCATACAGGCCCAAACAGTGTGGTGCTTCTACCTCCAAAAGCGGAGAAGACCAAACACAGCCATATAGGAAACAGTCCCAATGACTTCCCTCTGCCATTGCCAAACATTTATCTTTTGGCAGCACCCTTGGGGGGAAACGCTAGCACTTTTTTCACAAAATTGCCACATGATTACCCAGGACAAATGGGGTCTTAAATATAGTCTCTCAGGGCTACAGTTTCCACTTTCACACCCTTCCAAAGGTAAAAGGTATGCCTGACCTGCCACACAATCAATGGACAGAGGCACAAAACCAAGTTTCATCTCATGGACATGAAGGCTATTCAGCCAGTGCCACGACAAGAGCAGGGACAAGGATTTTACTTAAGATTTTTCTTAGTACCAAGAAAGGACAAAGCATGGAGACAGATTCTGGACCTGTCTATTCTAAATACTTTTCTGGACGTTCCGAAATTCAAAATGTTGACTCTGCAGCAGCTTCTGCCCATGCTGGGCAAAAAGGCTTGGCTTGTAACTTTGGACCTCAAAGAGGCATACCTGCATGTCCCAATCAGACAGTCTTGCAGAAGATACCTCAGATTCATAGCTGGCTCAATGCACTACCAATTCTCTGCACTGCCCTTTGGCTTACCTACTGCGCCCAGGGTCTTCACAAAATGCCTGGCACCAGTAATTGCATTTTGCAGACAAAGAGGAATTCAAATATATCCCTACTTGGATGACTGCCTTATTCAAGCAGAGGCCAAAGACATTCTACTAAAGTATCTGGCATTTGTAAAAAGATTACTAATTTGCCTAGGGTACACAGTAAACGAAAATAAATCAAAACTAGTACCCTCTCAAGAGATAATATTCCCGGGTGCAAGCTTAAATACAACTGCCCAGATGGCTTATCTCACGCCAGACAAACAAAGGCAACTAACTTCTTACTTCAAAAACATGGCAACAAAGACCCAGTTATCTGCAAGAAAAATTCTGCAGGCTCTGGGCTACATGGCCTCCTGCATTCTGCTAATTCCATATGCAAGACTACATATGAGGAAACTACAATGGTACCTAAAATGTGTTTGGACTCAACATTGCCACAGCCTGGAATCATTAATTTCACTCATTCCCTGCCTGCAACAGGAGTTTCGATGGTGGGCACAGGCCTGTCACCACAACAAGGGACAGCTATTCACTTTACCCACAGCCAGGTAAACACTAACAACAGGTGCATCAGATTATGCCTGGGTGGCCCACATGGCAGGAAAATGTATTCAGGGCACATGGTCCCCAAGCCAAAGGCATCTACACATCAATCAAAAAGTGATGCTAGCTGCACAAAATGCCTTGACAGCCTTCAAGGACCTACTTCATCCAGGACAGCTGCTAATAAAGACGGACAACAGCACAGTCATGTGGTATGTAAACAAGCAGGAGGGCACACATTCCTACCCCCTCTGCAGACAAGCCACGATTTTGTGGAACACAGCATTGACTTACCAAATACACCTGCAAGCACAATTCCTGCCAGGAAAAACAAATGCTGTGGCAGACGAACTAAGCAGAAACCTCATGGACCCTCATGAGTGGAAACTAGATCCACAAATCTTCAGCATGATAACAAGGAAATGGGGACGCCCAGACATAGATCTTTTTGCCTCCCCTCACAACTGCCAACTTCAGAGATTCTGCACAAGGACTTATCACAAACGAGCATGGAAAGTGGATGATCTGTCATTCAGCTGGAACAACCGTACAGTATATGCCTCTCCTCCCCAAGGTACTTCTAAAGGTCAGACAAGAGAGGCCACAAATGATTCTGATTGCCCCGGAATGGCCATGCCAACACTGGTACCCAATCCTAAGGAGCTTGTCCCAAGGCCCAGCCTGGACATTACCTCAAATTCCTCATTTACTGACCCACCAAAACAATCAGATCCTGCACAGCCAACTCAGAACTCTAAATCTAGATGCATGGCGGATACTGTAACCATTCAGACTACACCTCTCTAAAGCGGTTATGGATGTCATTTTGGAGGCCAGGAGGCCCAGCACCAGAAAATCCTATGCAGAAAAATGGAACAGATTCTGTGCTAGGAACCAGGCACAATGAATTGACATGCTTGTTCCAAATATTCCTCAGATTTTACAATATCTAACTGAGATGCTGGACAAAGCCCTATCCTTCTCATCAATTAAGATCCATGCCTCTGCCATTTCAGCTCATTAGCTCATTACAATACAGATCCGCCTATTTTTTCATATCCATTGCTTAGGCAGTTCATCAGGGGGGCCAAAAACATAAGACCTCCAAGGAAAGCACCAATACCTGCATGGGACATCAATTTTGTCTTGGAAAAACTCGCACTGCCTCCTTTTGAGCCAGCCAATACAGCTGAGATAAAATTCTTATCATGGCAAACAGTTCTGCTCATAGCAATAACTTCAGCAAGAAGAGTCTCAGAGTTACAGTCTTTGATGTCAGTCAAAAGTGCTCTTTGCAGCACCTGCAATGTGCCCAGTAATGACTCCTGCAATTCATATGAGGTTACATGAATTGGTAACATCTAAATACGATTGCAGTTTCTTTTATAAATGTTTTGGCATTAATGGCTGTGGAACCTTTTATTATCTTCCATCCGGACAGGATTTCTCTAAGGACAAACCCAACATTTGTGCCTAAGGTAGTGTCCAGTGTGGCTCTTAACCAAACCATTCATTTGCCTACTTTTTACCCAAACCCACAGAATAAAGGGGAGAGACTCCTGCATTCTTTGGACATACACAGACAGCTACGCTTCTACTTGGACAAAGCTAAAGCTTTCAGAAAGACTGAGCAACTTTTAGTGGCATATGCTGCAGGATCACAAGGAAAGGCTATCTCAAAGCAGACTATTTCAAAATGGATAGGACACTGCATTCGTTTCTGCTATTCACAACATGGTAAATCAGTGCCTAAGGGCATTAGACCACATTCGACCAGGGCAGCAGCCTTCCTCAGAGGAGTGCCAGCCAAGGATATTTTGGAGGCTGCAACTTGGATTTCAGTGCACACTTTTACTAAGCACTACCACTTGCCTCTTTACTCTAAATCCAGAGCAGGCTTTGCCACTGCAGTCTTGCAGGGCCTTATAACCACTCCTAATTCTATTTAGACCCAGCCGCCCAACCTCAGCTTTGGGATTCAACCCAAGTGTAATGACTGCAACAGTGAAACACGATGAACATAGTACAGTTGTGTACCTACCATAAATGTAGATGTTAGAGTGTATTCACTGTTGCAGTCCAGGTTACCCACCCACCATCCACCTTTCTTTGCTGGGACTTATCTGTACTTCTCTATCCTATACAACCTATGTGGTGTATCTGCTTGTAGATGAAGGTATTGTTTATTTTAGTGCATGCTTTTATTAGCCTACCCTTTTGGGGGCACCTGACATCTGGGGCAAGAAAAACTGAAGAAAATGGCATCACCTGCATCTTTTATACCCCTGGCGCACTGACGTCAGGGAAGAGGCGACAGCAGCCTATGCCGGACCAAGACTTTGGAATTCAGGCTGATTGCAGATAGCCTGCCAGCAGGATAACCCAAGTGTAATGACTGCAACAGTGAATACACTCTAACATCTGCATTTATGGTAGGTACACACTGTACTTTCCTCATTAGCCCTCTTCAAGAAAAATCTTGATGAGTGGATGGGAAATAGAAAATACACCCCGGGGATCACTTCTGTGGCTCTGCTCAACAGGGACACAGGAAATTAACATTCTTGGGGGCATAAGCCAGGGAACCTTGTTGGCAAGGCTTGCTTAGGCCCTTGGGCCGATAGCTTAGTACCTACCTATGAACCTGTACTGTGACAGAAGTCAATGTGGGACAATTGTTTCCCATTTCCCTAGGGTACAGAGACTTTGCAGTTGTTTATATTAGTGAAGAGGATACAGAAGTCAAAGCCCCTGCATTGTGGATATGGGGATTCGCCAATCTATAATAAAGCAGCTTTTCTCATCTCATTGGAATAGAAGCGTAAAGCCCTTTGACTGCGACACAGTCAACCTGAGTTTGACCAGCAACACACAGACTGAAGGATCTAACTCAGAATGGGGGTTTTGACTTAGAATGGGGGGGGGGGTACTTGTGCACCAGTACCTGCCCACCTCTCTCTAGGTGGGGTGCACTGAGGGGTTCACCTGTGTTGTAAAAGCAGGTGGAGACCAGGAGCTGAATCAAAAAGGAACACAGCTGCTAATGTGCATAGCTGGCAGTTAAGGAGCAAGTTCCCACAGAGGTTGTTACAGCTCCGTCTGTTTGCCTGTTGCACACTCCCATGTTTACATCACTCCGCATGTTTCAGGCTGACTGTAGCAAACTCAGCGGTCTAAGAAGTAATACCCCTAGAGGAAGTGTCAGTAATGCTGCACACTCCAGCTCTCCTTTGCACCTTCTCATCGCTGAATTTGACAATGTGGGTCAGTCTTTCAGAAATGGAAAGCTTGCAGCATAGGTTCTGACCCTAGAGTTTTCAGAGGAGGGGCAGAAACTGAGCTAGAAAAGGAATAACCCAGGGAGATTAGATTTGTTTTTGCTATGAAGCCCCTGCACAAGTAAGCTCATTGCAAAAAAAAAAAAAAAACCAGAGTAAACATAATAATAAAGTATCTTTTGAATTCTTCTGCAGCATTTTTGTATGTCTGCAAAACTGTTCTTCTCCCGCTTATCGGAAACTTGGCGGTTCTTCTTCACTGTCATTGTTTTCAAGCAAGAAATATGTAAAGCGTGATACTTACCCTTGATTATCAACTTGCAGAACATGAATTACATACAACTTTCTGTCATCAAGAGCTCCTTATGAGGGAGGTACTCAAAATATCTCTTCAAAACTGATTTCTTCTTACCTTTGCAAACTTCAAAGACATGAAAAAATCAGGTTCTGCATGTAAAGTTGCTAATCAGAAGGCTGAGTTTTAGAAGATCTCGCTCATTATTCTGACTGCAGTATCAGTAATACTCAGAAATGTGTCATTTTCTTCAAGGGTTTCAGAGTGAGAGCAGTTAAGTAAGATGGTGTGGGTTGCAGTCAGGCTTACTTCTGTACAAAAAAAGTTTGTGTGCGTGTGTGCATGTGTGTCTGTATATATGTATGTATGTATGTATGTATATATATATATATATATATATATACACACACACACACATACGTATATATATATGTACATATACACACACACACACACTCACAGACACACAGACGTGTATATATATATATATATATATATATATATATATATATATATATATATATATATATATACACACACATACATATTTATTTATATATATATATATATATATATATATATATATATATATATATATATATATACTACCCCCTTAATCCGCCCACCTACTTAACTCTCCCACTAACACTCTCTCCTCCCGCCTCCTAGCTTCTCTACTAACCAATTGTAACAAGGTAACTCACCCCGCCATGGAAAGAAACTCTTTTAGTTCTTTCCCTCTCATAACACTACTACTTATCTTACCCTATCTGTTAACTAGATACAGTACCCTAAACCCTGCACGTGCCTACCTCCCCAACGGTCAAACCTCCCTGCACTCCCATGACACCTCTAATCTTATTCATCCCACCCACTACCCTTCTATTAACGCGAACCCCTACAGTTTCCACCCCACTCTCTGTTACCCGAAATCATCCTCAACAAGGGAACATCTTAAACTACTAATTAAACTCCAAAGAATACTTGACTATTTAAAAAAATCCATAACAAAAGACGGTGATATCCACCCCAACCCAGGCCCTTCCATTGACCTAGGCCCAAACTCCCTGAACACTGCCAGAAGCCTAGTGGGCTCCCTCCGCATGCTTCACCTCAATTTACGAAGCATCAACAACAAAGTACACAACTTGCATGCTTTGCTTGCAACCCACTCCCCTGACATCATGTGTCTTTCTGAAACCTGGCTCAAACCTAGCACTAAGGATGAGGAAATCATCCCACCTGGGTACAACATCCTTAGGGCAGATAGAATAACTAGGAAGGGTGGGGGAATTGCAGTAATGTTCAAGAACTCCTTGAACATCACTAGGAATCCACTCCAACCTCCAAAAGTCCACAACCAGGAATTGATTGCCCTAAAATTATGCCTTAACAACCAAAAAAGTATTAATCTCATAGTCATCTATCTACCTCCAGGCAACAACGTTGAAAACCTAGAACAAACTCTCAGCTGGTTTACCACCTTCTATCCCCAAGAAACGATAATTCTAGGAGATGTTAATATCGACTGGTCCCTATACTCCTCTCATACAAATCCTCTCCCTATTAACTTATACGGATTCTCCCAACTTATTCTTTCCCCTACTAGAGTTGGACATGCTCAACAAAAAGAAAGCATCATAGACTGGATCCTTACAAATAAGGATCCCACCAACTACACCGTAGGGACCCTCCCCAACGACCTTAGCGACCACCTTATCACCTTTATTATAAAACACAAATGTCCAAATACTCACCCCCCCCAACCAGACTTGTTAGGAACAGCAAGAATTTCATCCCTGACCAATTTCTTGCAGACCTCAAGGCATGCAACTGGTCCATCCTAAATACTCTACCCTTAGAAGAGAGTGTGTCATACTTTAATGATACCTTCCTCAAAATACTTGACTCTCATGCTCCTAAGCGACTCATTAGAACCAGGGAACGTATCGCACCTTGGCTAACCAAAGACACAAAAACTAAAATTAAACTCAGAGACCAGGCCTGGAACAAATGGAGAACCACAAAAACCCCTCTGGACCGCATCAAATTCCTACAGCTTAGAAATTCAACCAAAGCAGCCGTTATGTCTGATAAAAAACAATATTTCTGTCACCTCCAAGACAAGCATCAAAACAACCCTAAAAAATTTTGGGCTGGTTTCAACCACCTCCTCCATCCAGGCAAATCTTCCACCCCCACACCTGAAACACTCATGGATAAAGATCCAAGTGAGATAGCTGACTCTTTTAATTCTTTTTTTACTGAGACCATCCAGTCCCTAGCCAGCCAGCTTACCTCTTCCCCCTTGGCCGCAACCTCAACCAACGACCCAACCCAACCTGCCTTTAACTTACAACCCACCTCCACCTTCTATATTCGTACCCTCCTGAAAAAACTTAAACCAACTACCCTAGCGGCTGACCTACTCCCAGCCAAATACTTACAAATAGCAGCTGATGCCATAGCCTACCCTGTATCCATCCTAATTAACCGGTCTATCTCCGAAGCCTCTATTCCCTCTATCTGGAAAATCTCCTATATCATTCCTCTCCACAAAGGAGGGTCCTCTACTGACACATCCAATTATAGACCCATTGCAATATTATCCCCTTTATCCAAAATTATGGAACGCTGCATTCACAAACAACTTATTACCC
>NC_056748.1:141689825-141742325 GCF_019279795.1 Protopterus annectens | reverse complement strand
ATATATATATAGATATATATATATATATATATATATATATATATATATATATATAAACACACAAACACATTTTTATATATATATATATACACACACACACACACACACACACACACACACACACACACACACGAGCATATGTTTGTTTTGTGATGCTATTGCTTTATTTAGTGCCGCACATTTCTTAAGAGATGACCTTTTGACTGTTGCATTTGTGGCTGGAGCACTCGCTGGTTGACTGACTTTTGAAGTGTTCTTATTCTTAAACATTCAAACATTTTTAAGGTGGTGAGTAATTAGTTCACAGGTACCTTAAATACTTATAAACAAGTCAAACTTATTGTACTGCAGTTTTATTTTTCAGCATTGATCCCTCATTTTATTATTGATCTGTGTCGGTGCTGGATCTTGTTGTGATGGTCAGTCCCTGATTCCTGGGTCACTCAACGAGGGCTGCATATCTCTTCTTATGGACGAATACATATTGGTTTGTATATATTGCCCCTTGCCTTCTTGTGCTTTATCCCTCGTATGTCGGTAAGGTGCCTCACTTCACAGGTGGTCACTACTTGACCAGACGATTAGCAGCATTAATCTTGTCTAGCCAGACAACACATTCCTATTTGTGATGCTGAAACCATTTTTTGAGGCATACTGTCCAGGTATCTTTGTAGCATTTCCTTTGATTGTCAAGGGGGATAACTTACCTGGGAGTAAAATGCTCGTCTGGGACACCGAGTCAGGCATTTAAAAACAACATTCTTTCCAGGAGACTTGCAAGAGTGACTTCATCTTTCAGACAGTCTTTCTAGAAGGTACTATCTTCATTCTGGCACAACATTCTTTCCAGGAGACTTGCAAGAGTGACTTCATCTTTCAGACATCCTTTCTGGAAGGTACCATCTTTGCTCTTGCAGATGGCATATCTCCTTGGAAAAATCACCTTCATTATGTAATAAATCTGTTTGTAGTACCATTGTAATGTCTGCCTCTTGTACTCCACCTGCCTGCTGAGGCCTTGCAAACAATTCGCCCTTCTCTGATATTTGAAATTGTACAATAAATGGGAAGGACATTTTTTACTTAATTTTGGAAATATTTATGAGTTTTAGCAAGAAAAAGATCATTAAATACAAATCTGTTCCGTGGTCCTATGGGATTTTAGGTGGGTTGTGATAAGGCAGTAACTTGATTCGGTTCATATATTTGAATAGTGTGCAGCTAAGCTTTAGTTACATCAGCTGCTATGCAGAGGCTCCACAAAATTCTTGGTTGAAACTAGATATTGCAGTATAAAATGCCATTCTTGTCCCTAAACCTTTGGTCTCAACTGTCCATTTTTTTGCCTCTTATTTTTTTGGACTTTTGCACATAAAACTTGTGATTTTTCTCGCAAATCAATGAGGACTGAATTCACTAAATGATGACGGACATTTAAGATTCAGACTCCATACCTTTCAGAAAATGCATGCTAACACAAAACCCTTTATTCTAGCAACTTTCTAAATTTATGCAAGCAATATGTAACATTTGCCCCTATTTGTGGGCCCTTGTTCTGCCCCATTATTTTTGGCTTTGTTCAGATTTCTTGTGCTAAGAGGTTGAGAAGTATGCCCTAAAATGAACATTGTTTGGGTGGGCCAAAGGTTATTTTCAGTAATTGGGTAATTTAGAGTATCCCGGGAAGTCTTAGCTCCCTGTTACCTTGCTATACTATATGTTTGTTGATGGTTTCAGAAAAGCTTACTACAAAGTAGAAGCTGTTTTCATTTGTAGCTTAAGTCATGGCTGAGGAAAGTTTACAAAGATTAGTTTATCAATTCACTTAGCACGCAGCCAAATAAATTGTAGAGTAACAAATGATCTTGTGTGCCAACATGTTAAATGTATTAGCTAGCTGTACAATGGAAGAAATCATCAGACCACATGAAGGTAACTGGGTGTGTAGCAAATAATTGGATGAGGAGACCAGTATGTCATGTAGAATGTCACTGCATTGTTATTTGTCTGACATTTGCCCAGATGGATGACCCACTCTGCAAAATTTAAATCACCCACAGTCTTTAATGACTTTCTTCTGTGATCATATAAAATTATCAAAAATGATGCAACTGTACATGGAAAAAAAATTCATTTATTCATCTGTCCATGCATTTTTTAGCATCTGCTTTATTTTGTTTAGGGTCACAGGGGGAGTTGGAGCCTGTCCCATCATTCAGTGGGTTTAAACTGGAGAAAAAAATCTTGGATGTGATGCAGATTCATTGCATGGCACACGGCAGACACCCCTACAGACATTTTTAAAGGTTGCCATCTCATCTACAGCACATCTTTGGAATGTGTGAGTGTGAGGTGGTGTGAAGTACAGACTCATGGGATGCATTACTGATTGCACACAGAAGACACATTAGCAAGAAGCACAGCCAGGGGAATCTTTATATTGTGGTGGCACCTTGGAAAATGTGACTTCCTGTGGCTTCTGTTAACATTTTGCCATTTACAAAAGTTCCAATACTACTACTGTTTCTGCCCTATTTAAATCCAGGTATATGATGGGATTCAGCCTTATATGTCACTTTTATTTCAGAAGTTATTGAGTTGTGTTTCAAAATTACTTGTCTTTGCAATTAAAATAGTTCATTACTGCAAAAGGCCTCTTTTGCCTTTATCCGCTGAAATTATCATCAAGCTAATAGTCCTGGCCTATATGTTTCTTTTGATTCCTTTCTCTGAGACACAGATCAAGTTAAGAGTTTTTTTTATCTCCTAGGCTGAAATAATGTAACATCATATTTAGCACATTGACATGTGATTTACTTTATTAGGTTAAACCTGTTCAGAAACACATTCTAGAAATATGGACCCAGTTCATTTTTTTCAGCTAGTTTGGTCTCATTTGATAAACATAACATTACATTTTGTAAATAGTAATAGCTTGATTACAAACTTTATATGTGGAGCTGCATGGTTTGTCAATGATCCAGTTGCCTCTGTCAACTTCATATCAATTAAAACCTTAGAGCATATTTCAAATTTGCCTTCCTTTTGCTTAAGACCATTTAGAGGTCAAGATGTCATTGTTCTAAATCCTCTCTTTTTTTTAAAAAAAAGTCTATGAACATTTCTAATTTTGTCTCTGTCTGTAATTTTAAACACATTTTCTTTAATCGGGTGATCTCAGGCCTTGTGCAGAAACTTTATTTATTTATAGGTTCATTATGTATATATTTGACATTTGTTGACCAGGTTAGTCCAACTGGGCGGGTGTCTTTTTTCAGTAGATACCTGAAGAGAAAAGCTGCAAAAAATTACAAAGCATAAAAGAAATAGTAACATAGATATGTAGAGGATAGTTAACAGTCATAATAAAAGTATACATGTATAGTATTCTGGGATAACAAAGTATAAACATGAATAACACAGTAAGTACATTTGCTTTTACAGTCAGGATAACAGTATATATAGTGAGTTTTCTGTTTTACAAAGTAACTGATGGATAAAAATACTGTACAGATAAAACAGTGATGACAAAACACTTTGTGTTGTCTAAGCTTGTTTAGAGTTTTATCTGCTTTCAAAGTCAGCAAAACTCTTAGTGCTTTTTTTTTCAACTGGTGGTACATGGAGTTCTTAAATCTACGTTATTGCTGTCAGGTTTACTGTTGCATCATTCATTGTTTGTTATATTTGAGTCTTTAAAAATATTGCTATGAGGGATTCTGTTTACTTTTTCTCCTTTGTATAAAATCGGCAGAGAGAGGCTAACTAAATTGCATTAACTAGTTTGTCAGTATAAATGTAGCTGTTATGAAACTTATTAGAGCAGGGAGTCAGAGAAAACTTGGTGCTATTTTTAGCTAAAAGCAGTTTAATTTGGATTCAGTGGAAGCTCTCTACTCTTTGTTCTACCAATAATGATATGGCCACATAAATGAGCATTATAGACTTGAAAATAAGGGGGAGTTGAATAGAATAAGTACAAGGTATAAAACAGAAATGAGTGGCATCAGAAGGTAAGTAGACAGTAGTGCAAGGACAAAATAAAGTAGTTATCATCGGAGACATGATCATAATTCTTTGTAGTGCCTGAAGATTTATTTACTAAATGTACCACCAGTTGCAAAAAAACAAAGTGTTTTATTGAATTTGAAATCAGATAAAGCTCTAAGCAAGCGCCGTCATGTAGACAACAGAAACTGTGTCACTCATTTCCTTAAGAATGGGGGTAGGTAGAGAGAAATGATGAACATCACAAACGTTTTTGAAATTTCTTTAATTCACTTGAAACATTAACAGATTGACAGGTTGTGAGTAAAAAGAAGATGGAGACTGTATTTCTGGCATTTTTTGACTGGCTGTAATCCTTGGTGACAGAGCAAAATACAGAGATATTTGAGAAGTAAATTGTTGCACCCCGCCAAGCACTGTTACAAATTTCGTCTTGTGCTAGAGAAGCATTATTTTACTAGTTTATTCTATCCCCGATATCGGAGTGCAATCATGGCACTCGGTGCTCTACATGACAATTCACTCCCTATCAAAAACTATCATTAAAAAAATAAACCATATACCAGCTAGTGTAGCACTGATGGAAGAAATACAACTGTATACCAGCTAGTATAACACCGATGGAAGAAAATAAACTGTATACCAGCTAGTATAGCACTGATGGAAGAAAATACAACTGTATACCAGCTAGTGTAACACCGATGGAAGAAAATACAATCGTGTACCAGCTAGTGCAACACCGATGGAAGAAAATACAACCATATACCAGCTAGTGTAACACTGATGGAAGAAAATGCAACCATATACCAGCTAGTGCAACACCGATGGAAGAAAATACAACCATATACCAGCTAGTGTAACACTGATGGAAGACAATACAACCGTATACCAGCTAGTGTAACACTGATGGAAAAAAATACAACCGTATTCCAGCTAGTGTAACACCGATGGAAGAAAATACAACTGTATACCAGCTAGTGTAACACCGATGGAAGAAAATACAACCGTATACCAGCTAGTGTAACACCGATGGAAGAAAATACAACCGTATACCAGCTAGTGTAACACCGATGGAAGAAAATACAACCGTATACCAGCTAGTGTAACACCGATGGAAGAAAATACAACCGTATACCAGCTAGTGTAACACCGATGGAAGAAAATACAACCATATACCAGCTAGTGTAACACCGATGGAAGAAAATACAACCGTATACCAGCTAGTGTAACACCGATTGAAGAAAATACAACCGTATACCAGCTAGTGTAACACCGATGGAAGAAAATACAATTGTGTACCAGCTAGTGTAACACTGAAGGAAGAAAATACAACAGTATACCAGCTAGTGTAACACTGATGGAGGAAAATACAACCGTATACCAGCTGGTGTAACACCGATGGAAGAAAATACAACCGTATACCAGCTGGTGTAACACCGATGGAAGAAAATACAATCATATATCAGCTAGTGTAAGACCAATGGAAGAAAATACAATCGTGTACCAGCTAGTGTAACACCGATGGAAGAAAATACAACCATATGCCAGCTAGTGTAACACCGATGGAAGAAAATACAACCGTATACCAGCTAGTGTAACACCGATGGAAGAAAATACAATCATATATCAGCTAGTGTAAGACCAATGGAAGAAAATACAATCGTGTACCAGCTAGTGTAACACCGATGGAAGAAAATACAACCATATGCCAGCTAGTGTAACACCGATGGAAGAAAATACAACTGTATACCAGCTAGTGTAACACCGATGGAAGAAAATACAATCGTGTACCAGCTAGTGTAACGCCGATGGAAGAAAATACAACCGTATACCAGCTAGTCTAACACTGATGGAAGAAAATACAACCATATACCAGCTAGTGTAACACTGATGGAAGAAAATACAACCATATACCAGCTAGTGTAACACCAATGGAAGAAAATACAACTGTATACCAGCTAGTGTAACACTGATGGAAGAAAATACAACTGTATACCAGCTAGTGTAACACCGATGGAAAAAAATACAATCGTGTACCAGCTAGTGCAACACGGATGGAAGAAAATACAACCATATACCAGCTAGTGTAACACTGATGGAAGAAAATACAACCGTATTATACCAGCTAGTGTAACACTGACGGGAGAAAATACAACCGTATTATACCAGCTAGTGTAACACTGACGGGAGAAAATACAACCGTATACCAGCTAGTGTAACACTGATGGAAGAAAATACAACCGTATTATACCAGCTAGTGTAACACTGATGGAAGAAAATACAGTCATATACCAGCTAGTGTAACACTGATGGAAGAAAATACAATCGTATACCAGCTAGTGTAACACTGATGGAAGAAAATGCAACCGTATACCAGCTAGTGTAACACTGATGGAAGAAAATACAATCATATACCAGCTAGTGTAACACTGATGGAAGAAAATACAACCGTATACCAGCTAGTGTAACACCAATGGAAGAAAATACAACCGTATACCAGCTAGTGTAACACCGATGGAGGAAAATACAATCGTATATCAGCTAGTGTAACACTGATGGAAGAAAATACAACCGTATACCAGCTAGTGTAACACCAATGGAAGAAAATACAACCATATACCAGCTAGTGTAACACTGATGGAAGAAAATACAATCGTATACCAGCTAGTGTAACACCAATGGAAGAAAATGCAACCATATTATACCAGCTAGTGTAACACTGATGGAAGAAAATAAACCGTATACCAGCTAGTATAGCACTGATGGAAGAAAATACAACTGTAAACCAGCTAGTGTAACATCGATGGAAGAAAATACAATCGTGTACCAGCTAGTGCAACACCGATGGAAGAAAATACAACCATATACCAGCTAGTGTAACACCGATGGAAGAAAATGCAACCATATACCAGCTAGTGCAACACAGATGGAAGAAAATACAACCATATACCAGCTAGTGTAACACTGATGGAAGACAATACAACCGTATACCAGCTAGTGTAACACTGATGGAAAAAAATACAACCGTATTCCAGCTAGTGTAACACCGATGGAAGAAAATACAACTGTATACCAGCTAGTGTAACACCGATGGAAGAAAATACAACCGTATACCAGCTAGTGTAACACCGATGGAAGAAAATACAACCATATGCCAGCTAGTGTAACACCGATGGAAGAAAATACAACCGTATACCAGCTAGTGTAACACCGATGGAAGAAAATACAATCATATATCAGCTAGTGTAAGACCGATGGAAGAAAATACAATCGTGTACCAGCTAGTGTAACACCGATGGAAGAAAATACAACCATATGCCAGCTAGTGTAACACCGATGGAAGAAAATACAACCGTATACCAGCTAGTGTAACACCGATGGAAGAAAATACAATCGTGTACCAGCTAGTGTAACGCCGATGGAAGAAAATACAACCGTATACCAGCTAGTGTAACACTGATGGAAGAAAATACAACCATATACCAGCTAGTGTAACACTGATGGAAGAAAATACAACCATATACCAGCTAGTGTAACACCAATGGAAGAAAATACAACCGTATACCAGCTAGTGTAACACTGATGGAAGAAAATACAACTGTATACCAGCTAGTGTAACACCGATGGAAGAAAATACAATCGTGTACCAGCTAGTGTAACACCGATGGAAGAAAATACAACCGTATACCAGCTAGTGTAACACCGATGGAAGAAAATACAATCATATATCAGCTAGTGTAAGACCAATGGAAGAAAATACAATCGTGTACCAGCTAGTGTAACACCGATGGAAGAAAATACAACCATATGCCAGCTAGTGCAACACCGATGGAAGAAAATACAACCATATACCAGCTAGTGTAACACCGATGGAAGAAAATACAATCGTGTACCAGCTAGTGTAACGCCGATGGAAGAAAATACAACCGTATACCAGCTAGTGTAACACTGATGGAAGAAAATACAACCATATACCAGCTAGTGTAACACTGATGGAAGAAAATACAACCATATACCAGCTAGTGTAACACCAATGGAAGAAAATACAACCGTATACCAGCTAGTGTAACACTGATGGAAGAAAATACAACTGTATACCAGCTAGTGTAACACCGATGGAAGAAAATACAATCGTGTACCAGCTAGTGTAACACCGATGGAAGAAAATACAACCGTATACCAGCTAGTGTAACACCGATGGAAGAAAATACAATCATATATCAGCTAGTGTAAGACCAATGGAAGAAAATACAATCGTGTACCAGCTAGTGTAACACCGATGGAAGAAAATACAACCATATGCCAGCTAGTGCAACACCGATGGAAGAAAATACAACCATATACCAGCTAGTGTAACACTGATGGAAGACAATACAACCGTATACCAGCTAGTCTAACACTGATGGAAAAAAATACAACCGTATTCCAGCTAGTGTAACACTGATGGAAGAAAATACAACTGTATACCAGCTAGTGTAACACCGATGGAAGAAAATACAACCGTATACCAGCTAGTGTAACACCGATGGAAGAAAATACAACCGTATACCAGCTAGTGTAACACCGATGGAAGAAAATACAACCGTATACCAGCTAGTGTAACACCGATGGAAGAAAATACAACCGTATACCAGCTAGTGTAACACCGATGGAAGAAAATACAACCGTATACCAGCTAGTGTAACACCGATTGAAGAAAATACAACCGTATACCAGCTAGTGTAACACCGATGGAAGAAAATACAATTGTGTACCAGCTAGTGTAACACTGAAGGAAGAAAATACAACAGTATACCAGCTAGTGTAACACTGATGGAGGAAAATACAACCGTATACCAGCTGGTGTAACACCGATGGAAGAAAATACAACCGTATACCAGCTGGTGTAACACCGATGGAAGAAAATACAATCATATATCAGCTAGTGTAAGACCAATGGAAGAAAATACAATCGTGTACCAGCTAGTGTAACACCGATGGAAGAAAATACAACCATATGCCAGCTAGTGTAACACCGATGGAAGAAAATACAACCGTATACCAGCTAGTGTAACACCGATGGAAGAAAATACAATCATATATCAGCTAGTGTAAGACCAATGGAAGAAAATACAATTGTGTACCAGCTAGTGTAACACCGATGGAAGAAAATACAACCATATGCCAGCTAGTGTAACACCGATGGAAGAAAATACAACCGTATACCAGCTAGTGTAACACCGATGGAAGAAAATACAATCGTGTACCAGCTAGTGTAACCGATGGAAGAAAATACAACCGTATACCAGCTAGTGTAACACTGATGGAAGAAAATACAACCATATACCAGCTAGTGTAACACTGATGGAAGAAAATACAACCATATACCAGCTAGTGTAACACCAATGGAAGAAAATACAACCGTATACCAGCTAGTGTAACACCGATGGAAGAAAATACAATCGTGTACCAGCTAGTGCAACACGGATGGAAGAAAATACAACCATATACCAGCTAGTGTAACACTGATGGAAGAAAATACAACCGTATTATACCAGCTAGTGTAACACTGGCGGGAGAAAATACAACCGTATTATACCAGCTAGTGTAACACTGACGGGAGAAAATACAACCGTATACCAGCTAGTGTAACACTGATGGAAGAAAATACAACCGTATACCAGCTAGTGTAACACTGATGGAAGAAAATACAACCGTATTATACCAGCTAGTGTAACACTGATGGAAGAAAATACAGTCATATACCAGCTAGTGTAACACTGATGGAAGAAAATACAATCGTATACCAGCTAGTGTAACACTGATGGAAGAAAATGCAACCGTATACCAGCTAGTGTAACACTGATGGAAGAAAATACAATCGTATACCAGCTAGTGTAACACTGATGGAAGAAAATACAACCGTATACCAGCTAGTGTAACACCAATGGAAGAAAATACAACCGTATACCAGCTAGTGTAACACCGATGGAGGAAAATACAATCGTATATCAGCTAGTGTAACACTGATGGAAGAAAATACAACCGTATACCAGCTAGTGTAACACCAATGGAAGAAAATACAACCATATACCAGCTAGTGTAACACTGATGGAAGAAAATACAATCGTATACCAGCTAGTGTAACACCAATGGAAGAAAATGCAACCATATTATACCAGCTAGTGTAACACTGATGGAAGAAAATACAACCGTATTATACCAGCTAGTGTAACACTGACGGGAGAAAATACAACCGTATTATACCAGCTAGTGTAACACTGACGGGAGAAAATACAACCGTATACCAGCTAGTGTAACACTGATGGAAGAAAATACAACCGTATTATACCAGCTAGTGTAACACTGATGGAAGAAAATACAGTCATATACCAGCTAGTGTAACACTGATGGAAGAAAATACAATCGTATACCAGCTAGTGTAACACTGATGGAAGAAAATGCAACCGTATACCAGCTAGTGTAACACTGATGGAAGAAAATACAATCATATACCAGCTAGTGTAACACTGATGGAAGAAAATACAACCGTATACCAGCTAGTGTAACACCAATGGAAGAAAATACAACCGTATACCAGCTAGTGTAACACCGATGGAGGAAAATACAATCGTATATCAGCTAGTGTAACACTGATGGAAGAAAATACAACCGTATACCAGCTAGTGTAACACCAATGGAAGAAAATACAACCATATACCAGCTAGTGTAACACTGATGGAAGAAAATACAATCGTATACCAGCTAGTGTAACACCAATGGAAGAAAATGCAACCATATTATACCAGCTAGTGTAACACTGATGGAAGAAAATAAACCGTATACCAGCTAGTATAGCACTGATGGAAGAAAATACAACTGTAAACCAGCTAGTGTAACATCGATGGAAGAAAATACAATCGTGTACCAGCTAGTGCAACACCGATGGAAGAAAATACAACCATATACCAGCTAGTGTAACACCGATGGAAGAAAATGCAACCATATACCAGCTAGTGCAACACAGATGGAAGAAAATACAACCATATACCAGCTAGTGTAACACTGATGGAAGACAATACAACCGTATACCAGCTAGTGTAACACTGATGGAAAAAATACAACCGTATTCCAGCTAGTGTAACACCGATGGAAGAAAATACAACTGTATACCAGCTAGTGTAACACCGATGGAAGAAAATACAACCGTATACCAGCTAGTGTAACACCGATGGAAGAAAATACAACCATATGCCAGCTAGTGTAACACCGATGGAAGAAAATACAACCGTATACCAGCTAGTGTAACACCGATGGAAGAAAATACAATCATATATCAGCTAGTGTAAGACCGATGGAAGAAAATACAATCGTACCAGCTAGTGTAACACCGATGGAAGAAAATACAACCATATGCCAGCTAGTGTAACACCGATGGAAGAAAATACAACCGTATACCAGCTAGTGTAACACCGATGGAAGAAAATACAATCGTGTACCAGCTAGTGTAACGCCGATGGAAGAAAATACAACCGTATACCAGCTAGTGTAACACTGATGGAAGAAAATACAACCATATACCAGCTAGTGTAACACTGATGGAAGAAAATACAACCATATACCAGCTAGTGTAACACCAATGGAAGAAAATACAACCGTATACCAGCTAGTGTAACACTGATGGAAGAAAATACAACTGTATACCAGCTAGTGTAACACCGATGGAAGAAAATACAATCGTGTACCAGCTAGTGTAACACCGATGGAAGAAAATACAACCGTATACCAGCTAGTGTAACACCGATGGAAGAAAATACAATCATATATCAGCTAGTGTAAGACCAATGGAAGAAAATACAATCGTGTACCAGCTAGTGTAACACCGATGGAAGAAAATACAACCATATGCCAGCTAGTGCAACACCGATGGAAGAAAATACAACCATATACCAGCTAGTGTAACACTGATGGAAGACAATACAACCGTATACCAGCTAGTGTAACACTGATGGAAAAAAATACAACCGTATTCCAGCTAGTGTAACACTGATGGAAGAAAATACAACCATATGCCAGCTAGTGTAACACCGATGGAAGAAAATACAACCGTATACCAGCTAGTGTAACACCGATGGAAGAAAATACAATCATATATCAGCTAGTGTAAGACCAATGGAAGAAAATACAATTGTGTACCAGCTAGTGTAACACCGATGGAAGAAAATACAACCATATGCCAGCTAGTGTAACACCGATGGAAGAAAATACAACCGTATACCAGCTAGTGTAACACCGATGGAAGAAAATACAATCGTGTACCAGCTAGTGTAACGCCGATGGAAGAAAATACAACCGTATACCAGCTAGTGTAACACTGATGGAAGAAAATACAACCATATACCAGCTAGTGTAACACTGATGGAAGAAAATACAACCATATACCAGCTAGTGTAACACCAATGGAAGAAAATACAACCGTATACCAGCTAGTGTAACACCGATGGAAGAAAATACAATCGTGTACCAGCTAGTGCAACACGGATGGAAGAAAATACAACCATATACCAGCTAGTGTAACACTGATGGAAGAAAATACAACCGTATTATACCAGCTAGTGTAACACTGACGGGAGAAAATACAACCGTATTATACCAGCTAGTGTAACACTGACGGGAGAAAATACAACCGTATACCAGCTAGTGTAACACTGATGGAAGAAAATACAACCGTATACCAGCTAGTGTAACACTGATGGAAGAAAATACAACCGTATTATACCAGCTAGTGTAACACTGATGGAAGAAAATACAGTCATATACCAGCTAGTGTAACACTGATGGAAGAAAATACAATCGTATACCAGCTAGTGTAACACTGATGGAAGAAAATGCAACCGTATACCAGCTAGTGTAACACTGATGGAAGAAAATACAATCGTATACCAGCTAGTGTAACACTGATGGAAGAAAATACAACCGTATACCAGCTAGTGTAACACCAATGGAAGAAAATACAACCGTATACCAGCTAGTGTAACACCGATGGAGGAAAATACAATCGTATATCAGCTAGTGTAACACTGATGGAAGAAAATACAACCGTATACCAGCTAGTGTAACACCAATGGAAGAAAATACAACCATATACCAGCTAGTGTAACACTGATGGAAGAAAATACAATCGTATACCAGCTAGTGTAACACCAATGGAAGAAAATGCAACCATATTATACCAGCTAGTGTAACACTGATGGAAGAAAATACAACCATACACCAGCTAGTGTAACACTGATGGAGGAAAATACAATCGTATACCAGCTAGTGTAACACTGATGGAAGAAAATACAACCGTATACCAGCTAGTGTAACACTGATGGAAGAAAATACAACCGTATACCAGCTAGTGTAACACCGATGGAAGAAAATACAACCGTATTATACCAGCTAGTGTAACACTGATGGGAGAAAATACAACCGTATACCAGCTAGTGTAACACCGATGGAAGAAAATACAACCGTATTATACCAGCTAGTGTAACACTGATGGAAGAAAATACAACCGTATTATACCAGCTAGTGTAACACTGACGGGAGAAAATACAACCGTATTATACCAGCTAGTGTAACACTGATGGATGAAGATACAACCGTATTATACCAGCTAGTGTAACACTGACGGAAGAAGATACAATCGTATACTAGCTAGTGTAACACTGATGGAAGAAAATACAACTGTATACCAGCTAGTGTAACACTGATGGAAGAAAATACAATACAACTGTATACCAGCTAGTGTAACACTGATGGAGGAAAATACAACCGTATACCAGCTGGTGAAACACCGATGGAAGAAAATACAACCATATACCAGCTGGTGTAACACCGATGGAAGAAAATACAATCGTATACCAGCTAGTGTAACACTGATGGAGGAAAATACAACCGTATACCAGCTGGTGTAACACCAATGGAAGAAAATACTACCGTATACCAGCTAGTGTAATACTGATGGAAGAAAATACAACCTAAAATAGCTAGTGTAACACTGGTGGAAGAAAATGTAACCGTATACCAACTAGTGTAACACTGGTGGAAGAAAATGTAACCATATAGCAGCTAGTGTAACACTGGTGGAAGAAAATGTAACCGTATACCAGCTAGTATAATACTGATAGAAGGGTGAAGCAGAGCATGCAGTTTATTAACTGAGTAGAGAAATGTGAAAAAAGTCCAGAAAATAATTAGAGTATGCATACATTTATAGAAGAAATGGCTCTGATGAATGGAAACAAATGGGAGATCACTGAGGAGTAATTTATTAGGCAGATTCTGTTGAATTAGTTTACACAGGTTCATAGGTAGGTACTAGGCTATCTGCCCGAGGGCATTTATAAGCCTAGCCAGAATGTGTGTCTGCTTTCGCCACCCCATTGATTAATTAACTGAGCCTCTGTCAAGAAGAGCCAATGAAGTGATCCCAGGGGTGTATTTTCTGTTACCCATCCACTTATCAAGGCTTCTCTTGAAGAGTGTTAGTGAAGGGCTCTGCCTAATGTAGTTAGGAATTTTGTTCCAAAGCATGGGGAGTCTCTGTGACAGGAATCTATCCCTCCAGCATGTTCTATTTATTGTTGTGGCGAGGTTTAGCTCACTAGATCGAGTGGCTTGCAGTGACTTGGATTTCTTTAGGTGGAGCATGTCCATCAATTCTGAGTTGGAGATGGCTTTGTAAGTCAGGCAGAGATCACCTCTGAGTAAGCAATATGCGACTGAGTACAGCTGGAGTTTTTCCAGTCGGGCTGCATAGGACATATGTTTGAGGCCAGTAATCCTCTTGGTGAGGTACTTTTGTGGTCTTTTCAGCTGTTGGAAGTATCTTGTGAGGTACATCCCAAATGGGGCATTGTACTCTATGATGGGTCTGATGAGTGACCAGTAGAGGGGCACTATAACCTCTTTATTTCTTGATGCAAACCCTTTAGTAATTAGATGGGCTACATAGAAGGATTTCCTAACTACTTTGGCAATATGATTGTCAAAGGAGAGATTACTATAAACCTGGGTCCTCATATCTCTTATTACCTCTTCTGTATTAAGGGGGCTACCACCTATGTGGTAATTCATGGGTATTTTGTTTTTCCCAAATGGGATGACTATGGCATTTTTTGGCATTTAGCTTGAGACTATGACTTTGACACCAGGTGTCCATCTCAGTAAGGCCCTTTTGGAGAATGTCCGTGTCAGCCGGAGAGTCAGTTATGGCTCCCAGTTTGCAGTCATCGTCGAACTTGGTTAGCCATAGTCCTCCTATGTTTGCCTGTACTTCTGAGAAGTATATGCTGAACAGTAGGGGTCCCAGGACTCAGCCTTGTGGGACACCACTTGGGTTTAGAGTCGGACCTGGAGCCTGCTATTCTTACTGGGTGAGTTCTGTCTGTAAGCCAGTTGGCAACCTATTTCATGACGTAGGGGGTTTTGTTCAGGCTGGTGAGTTTTTCTATAATCCCTGAGTGGGGAATGGTGTCAAAAGCCTTGGTGAGGTCAAGGTAGGCTGTGTGAACTACCTTCCACTCATCTGTGGCCTTGGTGACTGTCTTGAAGAAGTCAACCAGGTGTAGTAGGCATGATCTGCCCTTAACAAAGCCGAAATGGGTCGGGACAAGTGTTTGGAGGTTCCCAATGTCTTTGTTAATGAGTTCCATGATGATGCGCTCCATAGCCTTGCAGACCAGGCTAGTCAGACTTATGGGGCGATAATAACCAGGGTCAGTTGTGCCCCTCCTTTGTGGAGCGGAATAATCGTTGCTGTGCGCCATTCTATGGGCACGTAGCCTGTGGAGAGGCTGAGGTTGAACAGTGTGTTTAGGTGGGGGGGGGGTAGTTCATTCTGTAGTTTGCACAAGATGCAGCCTGGGACACCATCTGGCCCCATTGATGTTGTGCTTTTGGCTTTTGAAAGGGCTGTTTTCACCTTTGCATCTGTGATTTCCGGGACACTACACTTTTCCGGTATTGTTGTGGGCCCTTTTGGGGTGAGAGGGGGTGAAGTGTGCACTGAATCTATCTGCCAGGATGATGGCAATATCCGTGGGTTCAGTATATTTTGTGCTATTTTGTACTAGTTCAGAGCATATCTGTGAGTTGCCACTTAGATTCTTGACATAACTATAGAAGGCTTTGTGGTTATCTTTTGAATCCTTGGCTATTTTTCTTTCAAAGTTAGCCTTGGAGGATTTTATGAGGGACCTTAGTTTCTTACTTATACTGATCAGGGATGTCTTTCCTTCTTGGGATTTGCTTTTTTTCTGAACTAGTTTCCTCCTTCTATTGTATAGCCTGTTTATGGCAGGGGTCACCAGACTGGTTTCCTAATCTTAGGGGAGTGAGTCTTGGTTTTGCTAGGGATGGCACGATCCATGCATCCTTGTAGGTGATCATAGAGTGCATTTGTAAAGGTTCCTGCATCTTGGACACTGTTATCCTTTAGCGTGGGGGCTGTGAAACTTGCCACCTCTATCTTAAGTAAGGTGAAGTTTGCTATAGAAAAGCCTTTCACTGTGGTTTCCTTGGTTGGAGGTGATGATGTGGTGTGGACATCCAGAGTGATTAGTTTATGGTCTGATCTAACCAGTGACTGGTTGACCTCTGGTGTGGAACTCCTGTCGCCCATGTTGGTGATGACCAGGTCCAATATGTTTTCACCTCTGGTAGGGGAGTTTACCAGCTGATCCAGGGCATTTGAGTTGATAAATTCCAGAAAGTGCTGGGCCTGGGAGTTTGTACTTGAGTAGTTTCCCAGTTAACGGTAGGGTAATTGAAATTGCCCAATATCAAGGTGTTCGGTAGGACCTTCATGTTTTCCAGTGTCTCCAGAAAGGTGGAGTGGTGGTCCTTGGTCATGGAGGGTGATCTGTAGCAGGCCACAATTTGCATTGCAGATTTGCCTGATGTTAGTTGCATATGGATGATCTCTGAGGTATCATGCTGTGCCACTAACCTGGAGGTTTAGGTATCCTTGATGAATATGGATACACCCCCTCCTTTTGTGTTTTGGTCCATGTTCTGTGGCTGAAATGTGTGGTATGAGTTGTAGCCCACTACTGCTGGGGTGCTCTGTGGAGCCTTGAACGAGGTTTCAGTTACTGCACAGATGTCGACTTTCTCCATACTGAGGAGTGCTTCGAGCGCGTGCATTTTGAGATATTTGTGCTGTTTATGGAGGTGGGTTTGACTTTTGAGCCTTGCCTAAAAAAGGCACTATGGGGGCAGCAAGAGCCTTGGCCGGTATTTGAAAGCCTAGAGGTGTCAGGTGCAAACCGTCTCTTCCGAAGCAATGAGGCTTGTCGAGCATGTCATCCCAGGCTGACAGACACTGGATTCCCTTTGAATGACACCAGAAGCTTAGCCAATTGTTGAAATTGAGAATTTTTTCTTTATAGTGTGGTATCATTCTTGGTGAGGTCAGGATGCTACTCAGGGTCAGGGTCATACCTGCCTGGGCTACATGATCAGAGAGCTCTTCCATGTCTCTTTTCATGTAGTCCAGGGAGGTACGTCTCAGGTCATTCACACCAACATGAACAATGACAGTCATATTTGTACTTTTTCTGGAGTGACCTGAGTGCTTGTGTAATGTGGCGGATTTTGGCTCCCGACAGGCAGCTAACAATAACCTTCTCCTTGTCCAGCCAAGTGAGTGGGACATCAGTGTGCCTGACTATAGAGTCACCTATTACTAGTGTGTTAGGTATGTAATTTCACCTTAAGGGCTGTGATTGTGCGGCACACTGATTTTGTGTTTTGTGTGTTGTCTGGTTTGTGACGGGAGGTGCAGGTTTTTTGAGTGTCTGCTTTGGAGGTCTCTGATGCTTTTGCATGTTTTTATTTAGAGCCTATGATTATGATTTTGTGTATTTGTGTATTTTTTGCCAGTGCTGGTTTAGTATGTCTATGTGAGGCTGGAGGTGTGGTGGAAGTGTTAACCTTCTTCTCTTGACTGCCTGTTCCAGTCTTGGGTGGGGAGAGAGCTTAGCCTCCAGTTTAGCTATATAATTGCATCTCTTGCGTATGCTAATGTTTTGTGGTAGGAGGAGAGGGTTGTCTGTGTACATGAGGCAGTTGTAACGTTGCCTCAGGATACCCAGGTTCACCAGCTGGACTGGAGAGTATACCTGAAATTGCCCTTTGGTCATGCCTGAATAGTAGGGTGAGCTGCTTAGTCACTTGGTTGGTGAGGGGTGAATAATGAGCCTTGTCCTACTTGGCAATCAAGTGTTTGGGTATATTAGTGCTTGCTGTTAGGTCTGAGCAAGTGCTGGGCTGTAGGATGCTTTTTGAGTGCTTAGGTTGAGAGTTAGACTACTTTCAAGGGAAAAACTGAAGAAGAGACTTGGTGGAGCTGGGATAAATTTAGCCCTAGCTAACTGGCGCTGTCCAGACATGCAAAACGGTTTACAGCAGGGAAATGAAAGAGGTAGAAATTAGCCCAAAATGGCCTATAAACTACTAACTTCTGGGCTGGAATCACTCCTCCAGGGACAGATGGCTGCTCAAAGTTCCCCTCTCTCACAGGTGAACAGAGAAACCTCCCTCTATCCAAGTAAGGTATGGGCAACTCAGAAACTTGTAACACAGCCCTGAATTCAGCACTAACCTGAAAACTAGACTATACTAGTTTGGAAAGGTGAGAAACCTGGAAAAAACATTTTTGAAAGGATAAGGCAAAAACAGTAAAAAATACACTTAAAACAGCTTTAAATTACTACAAACAGTAAAAATACACTTACAACAGCTTTAGATGACTACAAGCAATCAGAAAAGGCTTTTAAACAAATTACCCAATTAACCAGTAAATCTCAAAACTGAGCTCTGTTCCTGTAGTCTTCAATCAGACAAGTTCTAACTGCACAATCCTGCCACTGGGGTGCAGGGAAACATTCTCCAAAAAGAAGGCCTGGATTAGTGCTCACGTTATACAAACAAAGCTAGATTCAGCAAACAGCAAACAAGGCACACCAATTTCAATAAGAAACAATTCAAATATGCAGGCACTATAAACCTTTAACCAGAAATTCCCAGCTCAGAAGGGCAAAGTCCAGCCTCTCATCCCACAAGAGTGCAGACCACGAACCTTCTTAATGTAAAATAACTGGTCTGAAGCCCAAGTGCTTAAAAAACAGGCTTAGAGTGATAGTTACACCAAGCAGTAATAAATACAATTGAGTACTTTTAAGATGACGCAAAAGCAAAATAAAGTAACAAAAGCCGAAAGACAACAACAAAGTAGGAAGAAACACAAATACAGTAAAAGCAGATGAAAAAAGTGCAACTTTTTTATACCAGTTATATATATTATTTCTACACACTAAGTCTCTCTGTTTGTGATTTCAACACAACACAGTAATCGAGCAGCCCAGCAACTCCCTGACATCACAGTACAGCAAATTTTGCTTTCCTGCACGCCAAAGTAAAGGTAGCAAATGCATGAACCCTACAAAGAAGCAATTTAGAAACATGTTTATTTCTGCAGAGAGTACTCCAGCCTCATACTCGCATCCTGTGCTGTTTATATATTTTAAAATCATGGCTGTACAACCACAAAGTGACAGAGAACAATTGCTGCTATGTAAAAGCAGTTATTTCCCAGCCTCCATGTGTATGTAATCTTGGTAAAAAACGCTGTACACTGACAACATGCTTATCCAGTCGTCAGTTGTCTTCCACTACTAGATAGGGGCCAAAGGTACTAGCTGCTGTACAAGGGTCTAGGGAACTACTAAAGGGGCGGTGAATACCGCACAATGTGGCTGGGCTAATATATGCCTTTGGGCAGATAGCCCAGTACCAACCTATGAAATGGGATGGAATTGGGAAGACAAGCATTTTTTCCTTCTTTCTACCATCTTTGTAATATCTGTGTAGTAATTTGCTAGCCTGTGGGTTTGGGGGCTAAAGCCCCCCCTCTATGTTGTAGTGCTAGGTAATCTGCTCCTTACAAAAATGATTACAATTAATTTGTTCATAGTCTTCCTCTTTATACGGTGTTAACAGATGGTCTCTACTGTTGTCATAATTTGATTTTCAGTTTTTTTTGACACGCCGTAATTCAAAGACTTTGAAGAAGTCATTTGATTTTATGTGTATTACAGTAAGTCCTAATTAATTAAGAACAGAATGGCAGTGCAAACCTTGGGGAAAAATGCACGCTCATGTACACTGTGTGTGTGTGTGTGTGTGTGTGTGTGTGTGTGTGTATATATATATATATATATATATATGTATATAAACTCAAAATGACTTGAAAAGATTACATTTGCTATGCGAAAACAATCTATTTCTACATCTATAACTTTGCTGTATATGTTTGACTTAATCCTCTTATTCAGTTGACTTTATCATCTAGTAAAACATTTGCTGTTTAATCATCTTCTTTATGAAACACTGTTAAGAACGATTTCACACCAATTTTTATTTTTTTAGAAAATGTGGTGAACGTGTTGCAGGACTGACATATAAATATTACAAGACGACTTGCTTCTTGTTGTTTTTGGGATGTATGTTTACTTTCTATGTTTGTAACCTTGGGCTGAAGCCGAAGAAGAACTGCTGTGATTAGTTCTTCATTAAACCAACAGACTAATAAACAAATAAATACACTGAGAAACACTGTAGCAGTTTGTTTATAGAGATAAATTACCAGCACGTAAAAGGAATGATTTTAGAAGTTGAACCAAACGTTTCAGTGCTGTTTACCATCTCCATTTATTTTGAAATAAATCATTGTGGTGTAATAGCCTGGGCATTAACTTACAACTGAACACAAAACGTTATTCTATGTCTCTTCAGTCCATGTGGAAATGTACACAAACAAAACTATAGTGATTATGAGTAACTGCATCTCAGGTAGAAGTCTTAGGTTAGATTGTTTCATACCAAACCTATCTTCTTCGGCTTCTTCTTTTGGCTGTTCCCATTAGGGGTCGCCACCGTGGATCATCTGTTTCCATTTCTTCCTGTCCTCTGCATCTTGCTCTGTCTCACCACCCACCTGCATGTCCTCTCTCACCACAATCATAAACCTTATCTTAGGCCTTCCTCTTTTCCTATTACCTGGCAGCTCCATCCTTAGCATCATTATATACAGTAATGGCAAAATGCTTTCTCACACACTTGTTACCATATAAAGATTCCTTTTTGTTTGCACATGTCCAGCTCTGTACCTGGCATTGTTTCTACTTGAAACCATGTATTGATATCTGCAGTCAGATACCGTTGTGGTGATCATTCTGTGTTAACATCAAAGAACATTTTATATTGCCTTGTATTCACCTAAATAAATGACAGTATGGTAACTCAGTGGTTGATGTTCCCTTCTCAAGGTTCCAGATACTGGGTTCATTGATCAGCTCTAGTTATTGTAATTGTGAAGTTTGCTTTTTATTCCTGTACTGATATGGTTGTCGGGTTATTTGGATTCCATTGAAAAAAATTGCTGGTAACATGGCTACTGCAAATTGACTTTGTCATATTTGCCTTTGCTCTCGCGGCATGCATTTTGGCTAAAAAATGTCTGCTGAGATGAAGTTTGTAACTAGTTAACACAAACTGTTGAGTAAATTAAACTTCAAATGGTTCATTTTTTAAACTGTACATGTACTGCACCTCTAGTTTTCTTCACATACTATGAATATATTACCTTATGAATATCGAGTGCATGAAATAAGCAGTTCTAAGTTAGCAAATAATATAGATAGGTTGTCTTTACTCATTTAAGGCTTAATTAGTTAAAAAAAGAGCTGTTTGACATTAACAGTAGCCATGATTCTGTTTCAGACATTTTTGTGGAGAAGCCAAATTAATATATTTATAGAAGAGTTTTTTTGCACTTAATTTGTTTTAAATTTATACTTTAAAATAGTAGTAATTTTGCATCTATATTACGTTATCGAAAGTTTACTTAATCAAATCAGTAAAGGTCGAACTTTATTGATTGGTTAAGTAAAACATCGAATAATGTAACAAAAAAAAAATTAAAACAAAAAAAAAACTAACTGGCATAGGCAGGGGAGCAAGCCCCCCTGCACCCCCCAAACCCCCCCTACTTAAATATATCAGCTCTGAGACCGCACTACATTGAGGAAAATGGAAATCTCCCGTTACTGAGATTTCCATTTACTTGCACGGTGTTCTTCACTTTCGATATTGTCGTGCTGACAATATCAGACTCGATATTGTCAGCTTACGACAATGTGAAGTAGACCTGTAATTTTGATGCTGGATTTTAAGGAACACATTTCTTGTTTGCCCAGAGGTATCTTCTTGCCTTTATCCTCTGTCTGACCTTTATTACCTTTTGTTCTTATTTCTGTTGTGTTTTTGCACCATGTGATACCAGGGTTAAATTATACTGTCAGATCCAAGAACATTTTGTTAAACCCCAGTTAAGGTCAATGGCTCCTGAGAAACACTAAATTAATGTGTGTCTTTTATTTTAATATTTATTGTTGTACTTTAAGAACTGCTAGATGGGATTCTCTTAGCTAATCCACTGGTCTGTGTTATGACTTTTATTTTTCACTCATTGAAATAAGGATATATTTTTTGGTAGCTGAAAACATATACATATATATGTTTACACACACACACACACACACACACACACACACACACACAGTCCATGAACTTTATAAAGCCCTTTGATGACAGTCTATGTATTATAATTGCATTCTTAAGTTAGAATAGATTTAAAGCCTACAGACACTATCTCGTTTTGTCTGCCAGGAAGGCAGTTTTTTTTTTCAGAGGGGCATAACAGTCCTCTTATGTTCCAGATGTTTAGATTTTAGAAAACATATTGCAGAGACTGCTGATTTATATCTGGCAACTGGGTTATGATTATACTACAACAAGCATGTACAATTACCAGCTCCTACAGGGAAATGTGAAATAGTCCTTTATGTATATCCCACAGGTCTAGACGTCTCATTCCACCTGTGCTTGGGGAAGACGGTAAATCAGACAGCAGCCCTTAACACTAAATACTATAGTGGATAAAAATAATGGCCTGGGAAAAGCCGTTGATGTTTGCATGCCTACCAGACGTATGTAGCTGGCAAAGTTCCTTGATGATTGCAAACTTGGAGGTGTCATAAATACATCAGAAATTCTGCAGATTCTCCATGAGAGCACTTGGCCCACAACCTTAAACTAAATGCCAAAAAAGATGCATTTTGTCCTTTGGAAATCTGGACACTCCTACTCTGTGACATAGGCAATAGCCCCTTAAAAATCAACTCCATCATTATAGATTTAGGCATATTCATTGACAATGAACTGTCCTTTGACTGCCACATTGATGTTTTAGGACATCATTTTATATAGCCACACAGATCACCAGGGTCATATCTTCTAGTTACAAGGAAGTCATAGCCCTCCTCTACTCATCAGATCAATAATAGAATATAATGTCCCCACAGGTATGCACTTGGCTAGGCATATATCACAGATTGAGAGACTGCAGCATTTCCTTACCAAAAAAAAAAATCAAAGGCATGTAATCTGGATGAACAGATGGCATGTAATCTGGATGAACAGATGGCATGTAATCTGCATGAACAGATGGCATGTAATCTGCATGAACAGATGGCATGTAATCTGGATGAACAGACGGCATGTAATCTGGATGAACAAACGGCATGTAATCTGGATGAACAGACGGCATGTAATCTGGATGAACAGATGGCATATAATCTGCATGAACAGATGGCGTGTAATCTGCATGAACAGATGGCGTGTAATCTGGATGAACAGATGGTGTGTAATCTGGATGAACAGATAGCGTGTAATCTGGATGAACAGATGGCGTATAGTCTGGATGAACAGATGGCGTGTAATCTGCATGAACAGACGGCATGTAATCTGCATGAACAGACAGCGTGTAATCTGCATGAACAGACGGCGTGTAATCTGGATGAACAGATGGCATGTAATCTGGATGAACAGATGGCATGTAATCTGGATGAACAGATGGATATTCAAGAGTAATATCACTGGTATGGCCACTCTAGCCGTTATAGAAAGTGGCAGCAACTAGGTCAAGGTCTGCTGTTAGATCATGTCCTAGTGAATGGGTGGGATCATTGGCTATGTTACGAATGGTCCAGTGGATTAACAGCCTAGTTTGAACCTATGAATACCCTTAAAGAGACAGACATATCCTGTCATGGAGTGAACTCCAGTGCTGAAACTGTAGTGACAAATGAAAGTTTTAACATTGCCACCTACTTCCACTTCATATTCAACATTGCATACTTTTTATATTCACATGCTCAACAAAGTGTGTCTTTTGATGAGTTCTGATGCCGAAAAAATCCTTTGACCAATGAAAAGCTTGACAAAAATAACTGCACCCGTGTTTATATATACAGAGAGAGACGCGCACACAGAGCGTTAACCCATTTGATGCTCCCACGCATTCTCACTGACATCAATGCATGCATTACACAAGGTGTTGGGCATCTGCCACCAAGTCATAGGGAGGTACAGTATCAGAATAAGTGTTAAAGTCCACCTTTATCACATGCTGGTTGTGATGAAAGGAAATACTGCCAGCACAGCTATTTGGAATTTTGTAAATAATTATATGTCATTTGTGAATATCAGACTGATTTATACAAGATGCTTGTGTTACAAATGTATTAGAACTGTGTGTCATGCAAGATGCTGCTGTTATAAACATATTAGAATAGTATGTCATGTGTATATCAAACTGATTTGTACAGATGTTTGTGTTGAAAAGGTATTTGTAAAGTGCTTGTGTTTGAAATGTATCCATAGTGCACCCTACTGGAGAGAACAGAAATGTACATGCACTATTGTGACTGTTTAAATTTATATGTTTTAACAGAGGAAACTGGCAGACAGGAGGTTAGCCTCAGTCCAGCAAACTTAAAAAATATATCTGAAATTAATTCACTTTACAGGCTAGGTCATAAAAATGCTATTTCATAGGTTTTAATGTAGCCAGAGACACAAACTCTGTACTAAAAAGATTTTTGTATTGTCTTTAGGGTGAACTAATTACTACTCTGGAAGTGTGGAGGTATGCAATTGTTTTATGACTTCCAGTACCTGCCAAAGATCTGAGCAAAAGCCCTTGTGTGTGTATTTTTATGGGTAGGTGCTAAATCCTGTCAGCACCAAGCAATGGGGCTTTGCATGGGAACTAGAAGTCACATGACCAGAAGGGATGTCATTCTGCAAGCTGTGTCAGAGGTAATGTTTTAGATATTATTTTGAGAAGACATTGGTGAGACTGAGCATTCTGTATTCTGTAGTGGGCCTGACAACAAGAAGGACGATTCACCACATCATCTGCCTTGGTCTATTAAGTAAGTAGGGAACAGTGATTCTCTTAGAGTCAGTCAGGAATATACTGAAGGTTAGTTTAGATTTTGTTTTCTTTATTTGTCTGAGTTTGTCCTTTAGTGTCATTTTAAAATGTTTCCTGTGATTTGAACTCTAATGCCACTGTGAATATATGCATAGTATTTTCTTGTTCTTTTATTATTTATTATTAAATAAATTTAAACATTTCATTGTGACTGATCTTTGTAGAGATATTTGAGTTTTGAGAGTACTTGCATATTTATTTGGTGACGCCGTGTGGGCCACTCCTAACAGCCTTGCCCTGGTGAAACTATTTGTATTAGTATTAATTTCTCTCAGTAATATTTGGTACCCTTGGAAAAGCGTTAGGGTAGCTGGCAGGAGTGTCTGGTGGCAGTCATAACTACCTTATAGTCTGGGCAGAAGGAGGGGTATAGCTAGTAAACATGTGCCAGCCTTTCCCAGGTGTGTGTGTGTGTCAGCTACTTGGGCAGGGACATGGAGCTCTGGATGGACAGAGAGGATGCTGGAGGTCTTGGCTTGGACACTCAGCTGAGATCTGAACTCTATAGCTGTGCCAGTGGATTCTTATCGGGGATCTAGGGTAGAAACCAGCACCGGACTGGCTATGGTCTCTGTGTGCTCTTAAGAGAAATTGCACTTGATACAGAGATCTGCATCTCAGAATACTGTGTGTGTATACCTGTTATCCTCTGAAGTGAACGTCCCACCAGGTGTCAGTGGTGAGGATTGAGGCTCCTTGATTACTGGCCCAGAGATGGAGGGTCATCACACTGGGCATCACTCCACTCAGTTAATTTCTGTGATAAAATGTGTCATTAACAAGACAGCTACTTATTTTGAGTAAGGCAAGTCATACAGAAAGCTCTGGAAAATACCCATTATGCAATAATTAATTGTTTTTATTAGTCTGTTTTCATATCCACTCCAACTTGGGCCAATACACCAGCAGTCCGATTTTGTGAGCTTATTAAGAGATTTAAAGTGGCACATTTTATTGCAGTAAGTATTGTGGAATACATCTCATACAAAGCTTAATTGCATTGTGCCTTCCTTGTATTTCTTCAGCTGACACTCACCAGTATTGCCACATGATTTTTGAGTCCTCTTTAGATATAAATTTAAACAAATTGCCTGTAATGACTGCCACTGTGCCACTGTCCACCATTTCATTACCACTGTCTTGTTCTCATGATTCATATTGTTACCCCAAAATGGTGTACAAACTCCTTTGTAAACTGAAATCTAGATCAGTCTCCATTGACAATGTAACCCAGCACCCATGAAAACAAGCCAGTTCCATGGCCTTCTCTGTGATAGTATTGATCAGCCATGTAATCTAAGAAAGAGGGACGCCTTCAGTCTGAAAACTGGCCCTTGTAGTTCCTGTCTGTAAAGGAGGTATTTTTTTTCTGTCAACATTTATCATCATATTATTCTAATCTTTGCTCATTTTTTAGTGTCTCACTGCTGTTTAAAACTGTTTGCGTTTCCTGCCTAAATTAGTGTAGCTAGTAGCTATAGCACAGTCCAGATACAGGTTTGCTGCATCTGGGTCTGTTTGTAGTGGCTTTTGTATTCTGAGCACATTTTCCAAGCCATCTTTGATTGGAAGGGGCCCTTCTGCACCCTTGTGAGAGAGGTGCACTGATTGGAACCTGTCTAGGGCTTGGAGTAAGCACCCTTATTGGTTCTTTTCAGTTTTTTTAAAGTTTTTAGCTTCTGGTATTTAAGCCCTGTATTTGAGCCAGTTTCTGCTTCTATGATCCGAGCTGAAAAGAGGTAGGCTACAAGCCTCAACTCTAAGCTGAGATCCCAAATGACTAGAAGCTTCTGAGCTTCCCAGAAATCATAAGTTGCCTGTTTTTTTTTTTTGCTTGATTATTCTATTTACTACACTTTCTATTGGTTTCTACTTATTTAATACTGTATGTAATACTTTAAACTAAACAGCACTGTTTATACTGCATTTGTCTGCCCTGCTGTGCCTGTTAAATTGAATTTTATTGCTGTTTTCACTGCTACAAAGGTTTTTTTTTGCCATTTTCACTGTTTGAAAAGTAATCGTTACTACTTTTTCATGGTTTGCAAAGCATCTGTTCTGTTTGTTCTGTTTTCCCTGCAAACAGTGTTTTAAATAACTGATTTAGTTGCTGTTCAAAACATTCTTTAGTTTTTCCTTGCTGTTTTTCTGCTGTTTAAAACATTTTTTAGTGTTTCCCACCTAAATTAGTGTAGCTAGAAGCTGTAGCATAGTCTAGATACAGGTTTGCTGCATCTCTGTCTGTTTGTAGTGGCTGTTTGTTCTGAGCAAGTTTTACTGGACGTCTTGGATTGGAAGGGGCCCTTTTGCACCCTTGTGTGAGAAGTGTGCTGGTTAGAACCTGTCTGGTGATGGGTGATTGGTCTGTGCCTTAGAGTAAGCACTCTCACTGGTTGTTTTGAGTTTTTTTAATGTTTATTAAGTTTCTAGCTTCTGATATTTATGTCGTATGTTTGAGACAGTTTCTGTTTATTTGCCCATCTCACAGCACAGCACTGTGCACTGCCGAGCAGTTGTACTCCATAGCTGGACAGATAATTTCGGCAATTTTTCCCTTAGATACAGCTGTAGCACATTGGTGTAGTCCACATCTTTCACACATCTCTGGTCTAAGAAGTACTGCTAGTGAGCTGTCACCTGTTAAACCACCAGCCAAAATCTGTGGCAGAAATACCCATCTACAGAGCACCTAACAGTTCAAACTTAGCATTATGGATAGTTGGACTACCCATGTTTCTCCCACCAGCCTTATTGACTTGTGTCTCCTGAAACAGTGTAGCAACTGCCTCTTGTACACTGACAACCCTCTACTAATAACTCACATTAGTACAGAGTGCGAGACATTTATTTACATCAAGAATCTTGAATTCCCTGCTCTCTCGCACTCAATGCAGTAACACTGAAGAGGTTGTCAACTCACCCACCACTACTCATGCACACAGTACTCATCCAACACATAAATCAACATATGCGGATTTTCTCTCAAAAAATTACAAAACATCAGACACCTCCAAAACACAAGACTGCTACAACTAACACAGTTCCCACAGCACCCATGACACACAGCAACACCAGTGTCTTCCCTACCAAGCCAGTAAGGTATAGTACTCAACAAGAGAAATGTTCATGTCATTAGAGACTCCATAGTGGGACACATGGATGTCCCCCTCACCAGGTTAGATAAGGAGAGAGTGACGATCAGCTGCCTGTCCGGTGCAGGAGTCATCAGATCACGCATGCACTCTGTTTTCTCTGTAACAAGTACCATTATGACGCTGTCATAGCTCATGCTGGAGTGAACGACTTGAGATGCAAATCACTGGACTATAAGAAGGGAGACATGATTCAGATCTCTGAGCATGTGTCCCTGTCAGGTATGTCCCCAGCCTTGAACAGCATGTTATCCTCACCTAGAATGATGCCACAGTGTCAACAAAAGGATGATCAATTTCAGTAATTGGCTTAGGTTTGGTGATATTCCAAGGAGATCCAGTTCCTGTCAGCTTGGGATGACATAGTAGACATTGCTACTTTGCCAAAGACCATTTATACCTGGTACCAGTAGGCTTTCGGCTACTGGCAAAGGCTGTTGCCTCCCCTATGGTGCCCTTTTTAGGCAAGGTCTCAAAAACAAAATTGCCGACTTAAAAATTGCCAGCCATAACAAAGTAAGAGTTATGTTGCGAAACGCTAGGAGCTTAAACCAAAAACTGCACACCCTGGAAGCACTTATATCACTTGAGGATGTAGATGTCACAGAAACCTGGTTCAGGTCCTCAGAAAGTACCCTGGCCTTGCAGTGCTACAGTGCCTTCCACTACACCTTCAGACCACAAAATGAGTGTGTGAGAACCAAAGGAGGTGGTGTTTCTATCTGTATCAGAGATCAGGTCACCTCTTGACTAGTTAGACTGGATAACTCCATGCAGTTACTCCAAGTTCAGATTACTGTGAGTAAGACCCCCATTCAAGTCATAGCTACTTATAGATCCCCCTCCATGGATAATGATGCACATGAGGCCTGCTTAAACAAACTAGAGTCGATCCAAATATTGCCAAACACTCTGGTCATGGGAGATTTCAATTATCCCATCAAATGGGGGAAACCTACTGTAGCTCTAACTCATTAGCGCCAAAGTTCCTTGACTTTGTTAACTTAAATGCCCTGGAACAAATTGTTCAAATCCCAACAAGAGGAAAAAACATTAGATATGGCCCTCACTAACATGAGAAACAGAAGCAGTGCTACAACTGTCAGACCCTCATTAGTTAAATCTGACCACAAATCACTCGCCCTCAAACTGGCACTAACACCAGAGCTCACAAATGGTGAAGTCAGACTAAATAACTTCACCAAAGCAAACTATACTCTCCCAGAGGAAGGTATAAATGCATTCCAAACCCCGCCCCCAGCTGGAAGTGGTACATACATTAAAACTTACACTAAAGCCCTGTACAGTCACTTGTATAAGACTATAGACTTGGCTGTTCCACAGAGAATCATAGCCAGAGCCCCAAGTAAATAAAAGCTGCCCTGGTGGACATCCAGAATCAACAAACTTTACAACAAATGCAAAGAGTGGCTATCTAAGAAACAAAGGTGAGGCCCCAACAATGGAAAAAGCATCCTCCTCAGCATCAACAGGCAGAAAAGACAACATGTCAAATCCTCTAAGGGTAACTTTGAGAAAAACTTAAGCAATCACAGCCAAGGATAACTGTAAGGCCTTTTGCAGCTATATACATAGCTTAAAAGGTAGGACCCAAGCATGTGCCGAACTAGTGACCAACGGTATCACGCACACTGATCCCACAGAGATGGCAAACCTGCTAGCAGACAGATTTAGTGAAAATTTCACTCCCTTATCCTTTCCAAACTTATCACAGACCTTGTCCCCAACTTCCTGCCACCCTACATATCTGAAGAGCAGGTCATTAAGGCCTTGTTTAAGACAAAAAAAATACAGCTTCTATAGGACCAGATGGCATCCCAGGCTGTCTTCTAAAGAAACTAAAACATGAACTAGCATCACCATTAAGTGCCCTGTACAATCACAGCCTAACCACTGGCTTTGTTTCTGTGAAATAGAGAACAGCAGCAGTTATTCCACTCAACAAAGGTGCTTAGCAACAGACCCAGGGAATTATAGACCCACAAGTCTGACCAGCCTCATCTGTAAAGCCATGGAGCATAATATCATGGACCTCATAAATAAAGACATAGGCAATCTCCAAACCCTGGATCTGACCCAATTTGGCTTTCTCATGGGCAGATCCTGCCTGTTAAACCTGGTGGATTTCTTTGAAAATGTGACCAGGACCATTGATGAGGTCAAATCTGTGCACACAGCATACCTCGACTTGGCAAAGACTTTTGACACAATCCCACATTCAGGCATTACCAATAAACTTAGCAAACTGAATGTAAACCCCTTCGTTGTAAGATGGTTTGCCAACTGGCTCACAAATCGGTCACACACTATCAAAGTGGGTGACTCCATATCAACCAGCAGACCTGTCACCAGCGGGGTGCCAGAAGGGTCAATGCTGGGCCCCCTACTGTTTGGTATATACTGCTCAGAAGTTCAGGCCAAAAGTAAGGGGCTGTGGCTGACCAAGTTTGCGGTCGACTGCAAACTGGGGGCAATTACTGAATTCCGAAATCATGTCAGTATACTTCAGGAGGGTCTTATGCAGACCCCCCCCAATGATGTCAGTATACTTCAGGAGGGTCTAATGCAGATCAGTGATTGGTGTCTTAGTCATGGTCTCAAACTGAATGCAAAGAAATGCATCATCATTGCCTTCGGTAAAAACAATTTCTCTTCACACTATCAAATTAACAACAGTACCCTATATACCTATGAAGTGGTAAGACATCTGGGATCCCAAGTAGACTGTGACCTTAACTTTGACCACCATGCATCTAATGTAGTAATGAAGGCTTTCCACATAGCACACTTGATTAGCAAAGGCATCACCTCTAGAGCAAAGGAGGTTATAACCCGTCTGTACTTGTCACTAATCAGGCCCATAATTGAGTATAACAACCCTTTCTGCATGTACCGTACAAAGCACCTGCAGCAACTGGAGACAACTCAGAGGTTTCTAAGATTATCAAGGGACCCCAGCACGTGCTTTACACAGACTGAATAAAAGTCCCTGTCACTTTACTCAGTATCGTATAGACTTCTTAATGGAGACTTATGCCTGGCTTACAGAGCAATCCAAGACCCAAACCTAATGAACTCACTGAACATTTGTAAATGAAATGAGACTAAAGCTACCCATTCCAGGTACCTAAATATGGCCTGCGACTTGAATAGGATGTGCTGTAGGGACAGATATGTCTCCCAGCAATGACTGCATCTTCAGAATAGGCTGGCGATTCATGTGAAGCAGAACACCTCAATAATACTGTGCAAAAGAAACCTCGATGAGGGGATGGGGCACTGTAAATTCTTAGTGGGGATAGTGCCCACAATCCTCCTGAACATGAGCAGTCATTAATAAATACAATCCTGAGTATTTACTAAAGTATCTATGGTATTACATTTGATGAAATAGCTGGGCTTGAAATGACTTCCGGGTCAATAGCCTAGTGATCTGCTATGATCCTTCAACACCTCATTAATAATGCTGTCATAAGACACTGAGCAGCTTTTTACCTGGTAGTGGGTTAAACAGAACTGCATATACATTTGAAGTGGAGTGGGTTGTTGGACCACTGCTCTAGGACATCTCTAAGGTATTTCATGTTGTTAACAGTTAGGATGTACTAGTATTTCTAACTTCATGAAGATTCCACTGTAGTGACTTTACATGGATCACTATTCAGTAGATGTTCTTCGTGTTTCACTGTTGCAGTCATCACACTTGGGTTATCCTGCCATTGCTTTTTGCAGACAAAGAAATATTCAAATTTACCCAAACTTAGATGATTGCCTGATTCAGGCAGACAGTCAGGAAAAGCTGTTACAGCCCCTGACCTTTGTAAAGGACCTACTGACCTCCCTGGGGTACACTATCAACGAAATGAAATCAAAACTAGTCCCCACACAAAAAAATGTATTCCTGGGAGCAAGCCTGGACACAGCATCCCAGATGGCATTCCTTACTCCAGAAAAACAAGCCTACCTGACAGGTTACTTCTCTCAACTACCCGCCAGAATCGAGTTATCCGCAAGGAAAATCCTGCAAGCTCTGGGGTTCATGGCATCCTGCATTCTACTCATTCCATATGCCAGACTGCATATGAGGAAACTACAGTGGTACCTGAAAAGCCTTTGGTGTCAACACTGTCAAGACCTGGAAACTATCATACCAGTGATACCTTGTCTAAGGAAAGATTTTCTTTGGTGGGCAGCAGCATGCAACCACAACAAGGGTCTTCTGTTCTCACAAACCCAGGCTGCCCAGACCCTAACCACAGATGCACCAGATTATGCCTGAGCTACACACGTTGATGGCAGGTGCATTCAGGGCCATTGGAGCCCAAAACAAATACATCTGCACATCAACCAAAATGAGATGCTTGCTGTTCAGCAAGCTCTGACAGCTTTCAGACCCCTACTCTCCCCGGGGCCTCTACTGATCAAAACAGACAACACGACAGTGATGTGGTATGTCAACAAGCAGGGAGGAATACACTCTTATCCTCTCTGCAGGCTAGCCATGACCCTTTAGCACATGGCTTCAGCCATGCAAATTCACCTGCTAGCATAATTCCTGTCAGGCTCCCAAAACTCTCTGGCAGGCAACTTATGCAGAAATCTCCTAGACCCACACAAGTGGCAGCTAGACCACAGCACGTTCAACCTTGTAACCTAGAAATGGGGCACCCAGAAGGTGGACCTCTTTGCCGCCCACAACAATCACCAGCTCAGCAAATACTGTACCAGGGAACCTCACAACAAAGCCTGGAAAGTGGATGCTCTATCCTTCCAATGGGTCAACCTCTCGATCTATTCATTTCCCCCTCTACCACTAATTTCAAGGGTACTGCTCAAAATAAGGGAGGAAAAACCAAGGGCAGTCTTGATTGCCCCAGACTGGCCATGCCAGCACTGGTACCCACTGCTGTGCAGCCTGTCACCTCTGCCGCCATGGCATCTACCCCAGATCCCAACTCTCCTGACTCAGAAGAATGGAGAATTCATGCATCCACAACTACAGACCCTGAACCTGGCAGTATGGCTTATTCCCTGACCTCTCCTCCAGTTGCCAGCGTAAGCAAACAAGTCCTGGATGTTATACATAAGGCCAGATGCCCCAGCACTAGAAAATCCTATGCTGACAAGTGGAAAAGGTATTGCACCTGGATCCAGGCTAAAGGAGCTGAAACAGCACAGCCCTCCTTACCTCTCATCCTGGATTACCTAGAAGACCTGCTAAACAGGGGCCTATCCTTCTCTTCTATTAAAATTCATGCCTCGGCCATCTCTGCTCATTACAGCACAGAGCCACCTCTCTTCGCTCACCCTCTCATCAAACAGTTCCTAAGAGGGACTAACAATTTAAGGCCACCCATAAGAGGTCCTACCCCAGCTTGGGACCTTAACTTTGTGTTGGAAAAGCTCAGACTCCCCCCCCCTTTGAGCCTGCAGCTTCAGCAGAGTTAAAATTCCTCTCCTGGAAAACAGCCTTGCTTCTGGTCATCACTTCAGCTAGAAGAGTTTCAGAGCTACAAGCACTAATGGCTGTAGAGCCCTTCATTATTTTCCATGCTGACAGGGTCTCCCTCAGGACTAACCCAACTTTCATGCCTAAAGTGGTGTCCAGTGTGGTTCTCACCAATCAATTCATTTGCCCACCTTTTTCCCTAACCCACAAAACATGGGGGAAAGGATTCTGCATTCTGTAGATGTGCACAGAGAGCTCAGACTCCACCTGGATAGGACTAAATCTCTTAGAAAAACTGACCAATTGCTTTTCAGCTTTGCAGCAGGGGCAGAGGACAAGGCCATATCCAAACAATCTCCAAATGGATAGCACACTGTATCCATTTCTGCTATAAATAACACGGAAAACTGCCCCTAAGGGGATCAGGATGCATTCCACCAGGGCAATCTTCACCTCTGCAGCTTTTCTCAAAGGGGTCCCTACCAGGGACATCCTGGAGGCTGCAACATGGACTTCTGTTCATACCTTCACCAAGCATTACCACCTGCCTATCTTCTCCAAATCCAGGGCAGGCTTTGCAACCGCAGTGTTGCAGGGCATTCTAGCCAGCCCCCAGTCTTCTTAACTGCCTCCACCCTTTTCTTCAGCTTTGGGAATCAACCCAAGTGTGATTACTGCAACAGTGAAACACTAAGAACATAGTACAGTTGTGTAAACTTACCATAAATGTAAATGTCCAAGTGTATTCACTGTTGCAGTCCCGGTTTCCCACCCTCCATCCCCATTGTTTCTCTCTCTGTCTTCTTCTCTCCTTACAGGTAATTTTTGGTATTTACTTTCTACTGGTGGTGTTCTTCCACCATAACCTAGCTCCCTGTTTGGGGGCTCCTGACATTTGGGGCAAGAAAAACTGATGTAATGGCGTTGGCTGCCTGATTTTATACCACTGACGACCTGACGTCAAGTCCTGGAGCGATAGAAACCGATGCAGAAATACTAAGCCTCTGGTATTTGGGCCGACTGAGGGCTACTCCTGGCAGGATAACACAAGTGTGATGACTGCAGCAGTGAATACACTTGGAACATCTACATTTATGGTTAAGTGTACACAAAGTACAGTTTTGTACCTACCATAAATGTAGATGTTCGAGGATCCCCATTGCTGCAGTCCTTACTATTGGGTATAGTCCGCCGTCCAGTCGGCCCGAATACCAGAGTATAAGGCTGACGTCGGTCAGGGCGCATTAGACTGCCGTCAGTACGTCAGGGTACTAATGCGCATGACCGACGTCATATCCTCAGTCTTTTCTTGCCCCAGATGTCAGAAGACCCTAAAAAGACAAGGCCCAAAATACCTGCACCAAAATATGTACAATATATACAAGAATATATACAAAAATATAAGCATGTAACCTCACCTACACAACCACCCCTAAACACAGAGGGGAAGGAGGGAGGGTAAATTGGACTGCAGCAATGGGGATCCTCGAACATCTACATTTATGGTAGGTACAAAACTGTACTATGTTCTTCGTTCCCCATTGCTGCAGTCCTTACTATTGGGTAGAATCCCAAAGCAGAGGTAAGGGAGGCTGGCAAATCATAAAGAAGCAGGAGCTGACAACATGCCTTGCAAAACAGCTGTGGCAAAACCAGCCCTAGACTTAGAGTAGATAGGAAGGTGATAATGCTTAGAGAAAGTATGCACTGAACTCCAAGTAGCTGCTTCCAAAATATCCTTAGTTGCCACCCCTTAGAAATGCTGTTGAAGTGGCAGTAGCCCTAGTGGAATGAGGCCTAATCCCAGCTGGAATCTCCTTGCCATGATGGGAATAACAAAATGCAATGCAAAAGCCAATCCACCTAGAAATAGTTTGTTTTGACACAGGCTTGCCCTGTGAACTCAAAGCAAAAGAAACAAACAACTGCTGAGACTGCCTGAAATCCTTAGTCCTGCTTAAATAATAACGCAATTGCCTGTGTACATCTAAAGTGTGCAAAATCTTTTCCCCTTTATTTTGGGGTCTGCATAAAAAGTAGGCAAATGAATAGTTTGGTTTAAAGCCACACTAGAAACCACCTTAGGCATAAAGGAAGGATTAGTACGTAATGATACCCTATCCTTATGGAAAATCAAAAGGGCTCTACTGCCATAAGGGCCTGCAATTCAGACACCCTTCTTGCAGAAGTAATAGCCAACAGAAAAGCAGTCTTCCATGACAAGTATTTCAATTCAGCAGTAGCCGCAGGCTCAAAAGGTTGTAGAGTAAGTTTTTCCAACACAAAATTGAGATCCCAAGCAGGAGTAGGAGCTCTACGTGGGGGTCTTATATTCTTTGCCCTCTAAGAAACTGCTTGAACAAAGGATGCGAAAACAATGGTGGATCACAATCATAGTGAGCTGAAATTGCTGCAGCATGAATCTTAATGGAAGAGAAGGACAAACCTTTGTCCAATAACTCAGTAAGATATTGAAGAGCCACACTCAAATTAGGCTCAGAAATCTCCAAATTCTTTGCTGTACACCAAAATAAAAATCTCTTCCATTTTTCTGCGTACACTTTCCTTGTACTAGGTCTTCTAGCTTCCATAATCACATTTAAAACTTGTTGAGGAAGTTGAGACCTGCTGTGTCTCAACACAGAATATGCCAGGCTGTTAGATGAAGAGAGTGAAGCTTGACATTGAGCAGATGACCGTCCTTCTGAGATAACAGATGAGGAATCAGAGGTAAAGGCCATGGAGGCTTCTTTACCAGACTCCGTAGTAGTGGGTACCAGTGTTGCCGAGGCCAATCTGGAGCTATCAAAATCATCCTTGGCCTGTCTTGTCTGACCTTTAATAGTACCTTTGGAAGAAGAGGTAGAGGTGGAAAGGCATACACATGAAGGTTTTTCCAACTGAAAGACAGAGCATCCACTTTCCAAGCTGTGTGATGAAACCCCTTTGTGCAATACTTTGGCAGCTGGTGGTTTAGTGGAGAAGCGAACAGATCTATGTCTGGAGTTCCCCATGACACTGTCAATCTCTGAAATACATGAAGATCCAGTTTCCACTCGTGGGGATCCATGATTTGTCTGCTTAACACATCTGCTAAGGAGTTCTGTGCTCCTGGCAGAAACCTTGCCTGAAGAGTAAGTTGCAAGCTTAGCGCAGTCTCCCATAAAATCATTGCTTGCCTGCATAGAGGATAAGAATGTGTTCCCCCTTGCTTGTTGATGTACCACATGACAGTTGTGTTGTCTGTTAGAATCAACACCTGCCCTGGAAGAAGTAACTCCTTGAAAGCCATTAATGCAAACTGGACTGCTAACATCTCCTTCATGTTGATATGTAGATGCTGTAGTCTGGCAGGCCACTTGTCTTGTATCCACTTTCCATTTAGATGAGCTCCCCAAGCAATGTCCGAGGCATCTGTCGTTAAAATCTGACTCGCCTCTGGCCGGGTCACAGAGAGTCCCTTGTTTAGGTGACATTCCTGAGCCCACCACAAAAATTCTTTTTGAAGGCAAGGTATTATTTGAATGACAGTGTCCAAATCCTGGCAGTGCTGTGTCCATACATTTTTGAGATACCATTGTAGCTTCCTCATATGCAGTTTGGCATTGGGAAGCACCAGAATACAAGATGCCATGAACCCTAATGCTTGAAGGACTGTCCTTGCAGTCAGCACGGACTGATGAGATAGTTGATGGAAGTAAAGTGATAGACTCTTTTGTTTGTCCGGGGTTAAAAAGGCCATCTGGGCTGCTGTATTCAGTCTCACACCCAGAAAGCACATGTCTTGAGAGGGTACTAGACTGGACTTTATTTCGTTCACAGAATACCCTAGGCATCTTAGCACTGCTATAACATATTCCAGATGCTGTAGAAGGTCTTCCTTTTCTTGAGCCAGAATCAGGCAGTCGTCCAAGTAAGGATAGATTTGAATTCCTTGAAGCCTGAAGTAAGCTATCACTGGAGCCAGAACCTTTGTGAATACTCTGGGCAGTAGATAAGCCAAAGGGCAATGCAGAGAACTGATAATGAGAATTTCCAGCTCGAAACCGCAGATACTTCCTGCAACTTAGCCTTATAGGCACATGAAGGTAAGCTTCCTTGAGATCTAAAGTTACCATCCAGTGATCTTTGCCCAGCAGAGGTAAAAGCTGTTGTAACGTCAACATCTTGAACTTGGGAATGTCCAGAAAAGTGTTGAGGAGAGATAAATCCAAAATTGGTCTCCACGTGTTCCCCTTCTTTGGTACTAGGAACAGGCGAGAATAAAATCCTAGGCCCCTTTCTGATACAGGGACTGGCTGAATGGCCCCCATCTGGAGTAACTGAGAAACTTGCTTGTGAGCCTCTTTTCTTTGTGGAGGAGGAACGTCTGGCATGCCTTTGAAAGGGGGCATTGTATGGAAATAAAATCTGTAACCGTGGTGAATGATATCCAACACCCATTTGTCTTGAGTAATTAAATCCCAATTTTCTTTGAAAAGAGACAGTCTTCCTCCCAAAGGAGCTGCCAGGCGAGAATCTACTGGCAGCTGAAAAGACAGGTCATTGGGTCTGTTTACGAAAGGATTGACCCCTGCCCTCACCAGAAGTCTGAGCAGGTGAACTCCCTGTTCTAGGCCTAAAAGAACCTTGAGCCCTGCCCTTACCACGTCTAGACCTACCCCTAGACTGGGAATCATAAGCAGGATATGTCCACCCCTTAGCAGGCCAATTTCTACTAAACTTGGGTGGCTGCACCTGCAAAATCTTTAACAGTTTGCATAGACTTAGCTTTGTCCTCCATTTTCTTTAAAACTGCTTCCACAGGCGATCCAAACAACACATCAGACTGTAAAGGAGCATCCAAAATCCTTGTCTTAACATGCTCAGCTAAATTCTGATCCCTCAACCAGGCATGCCTGCGAAGAACAGAACTAGTAGCAGCCACCCTCGAGGAGGCCTGTACAGCATCAAAACCACATTGCAAAGAATGCTTACCCACTTGTTCAGACACATGAACCAAATCCAGCAACTCTTTACACTCAATACCTTCCACCAAAGCATCCACCTTAGATTTTAATTGTGAAAGGAGATAATTCTGATATTTTAGCATGTGAAACTGACAATTCAACGCTCTCATGGCTAGAGTGGAAGAAGTATACACTTTCTTTCCCCACCTATCCAAAGCCCTTGCCTCTTTATCAGTGGGAACAGGATTTTTAACCACAGAAGCCTTAACACCTTTAGGCCCTTGAGAAATAGTTTCTGGGTCCGCCCTAGGACTCTTAAACAAATACTTATGAGCTTCGGGCACCCTATAATACCTATCAGGCTTAACAGGAGCAGGAGGCAAGGAGTCAGGGTTCAGGAAGCCTCTGCAAAACATCTTCCACCACATTCAACACAGGAGGAATAGCTAAGGGCCTATGCTGTGGGAAAAACAAGAATTCCCTAAGCCTTTTCCTGGAATCAGAGTAATCCTGGCCTTCCCATTTAAAGTGCTCCCTCATGGAATGCAGAGTCTCTGAAAATGAGAAATCCTCAGGAGGAGAAGCTGTAGGAGTGGAATCATCCACATCAGAATCAGAATAAGTAGGATACTCCTGCAAGTCTTCCGCAGAAGACTCTGAAGCCTCTGAACAATGTTCAAAACTATCAAACTCCGGTTCCACCCTAGGCCTCTTATCAGGAGGGGGCATAGAACCTCTAATCATAGTAATCAAATCTTCTGCCATCTTAAGCATATGTTTCTTAGGTACAGAACCCGAAATGCTAGGAGAAGCCCCCACTGAAGCTGAACTTGGCCTACCTCTCAAAGAAGTTTTGGCAACAGAAGGAGAGGCTCTAACTACCTTGGGAAGAGAGGAAAGAACAGTTACCTGAGAAGCCCCCTCAGCCTGGCCTACCTCCTGAGAAGGCACATCCTGTAACAGTAAAGTTTCTGCCCGAGACTCCATGGAAACTCCTGGCAAAACCTCTGGCTCCACTGAGCCTTCTAAAGAACCGACGTCCGGGACTGCCGGTTCATCAACCCTAGGCTTCGCTGTTTTGTCCTTGCGCTTCTTGGGCGAAGCGGGCCGGAGCATCCGGCGGCATTTTATAATTGCAACGCTTCCCAAACACTAACCTGGCACAGTCTAACCTCCTCTTAATAGTGCGTTTGTTAAACCTAGCACAAGAGCGGCAACCAACAACGTCGTGCTCAGGCCCTAAACAAGGTATACACAAGGTATGGTAATCCCTATGAGGTATCTGTTTCCCACAAGAAATACAGTTATTCACTTTTTCTGACATCCGGTTAAATACTGAGGCAAGAAAAAACCAAAATGTTCCCCAACGGGTACTTAGCCAACTCTGTTTCGGTCTGAAACTCCGGTTTCGGAAATATTTCAGAACGCCAACCTGCACTCGCAAAACTGCTTCTGCATCGGACCATGCGGCAAAAAGACTGAGGATATGACGTCGGTCATGCGCATTAGTACCCTGACGTACTGACGTCAGTCTAATGCGCCCTGACCGACGTCAGCCTTATACTCTGGTATTCGGGCCGACTGGACGGCGGACTATACCCAATAGTAAGGACTGCAGCAATGGGGAACGAAGAACATCTGCACTTTTGCAGTCTTCAACATGAAATGTTGACTTCTGGTTCCATCTGTTGGTGATCCTAGGTATTACAGGTCAGTCCGTGACTAACCTTCACTGTATTTATTAAAGGGAATCATGACTGCTTTTCAGTAGGGTGGTGATGTTACCATTGTCCTTGCAGATGACTCTGTCATCAAATCCAAACTGCAGAGGGTATTCAGCTTCATACAGTCCTCTCAGAGTTCTGTGTGAATGCAGTGAATGGCGCAGTGGGGCAGCAGTTAACATCGTCACCTCACAGCAAGAGGTTCTCTAGTTTGATTCTTGGCTAGGGTGCCTTCTGTGCAGAGTCTACATGTCCTTTCCACATTCATGTGGGTTTTCTCTGGGTGCTCGGGTTTCCTCCTGCATTACAAAGACATGCATCTGGCGCATTTCTCCCCCTGGCCATCACTGGAAATTGGCTTGTACCAAGTTGGACTTGCCGGTAAACCATTGTTAATACTTTATCTCACCATTAAAAAATCTAAAGTCATGCATTTTACTTTAAAGAATCTCAAGAAGGAGAGAGGAATCCTAATATTCCCTACTCTCTAATCTAAACAAGACTCTACGTAATAGACTGTCAACCTGTTATAATCATGTTGCTAGGTTTGCCAATGGCCTGTCTTTTAGGACACACCACTGCATCAGTCTTAACCAGCTTGGGTGGCTTGAACTTCCCAGTCTAATCCAATATAACCTTCTGATTATGGCTAATAAATCGGCACTTAAAAATCTTATCACTACCACCACCTTTCTTTCCACTCCACTAGCTACCTTGGTTATAGCAAGCTCAGATACTCATAAGCCAGTACTTATTATACAGCAGGAACTTCTCATTGTAACATTTATTAATGTCTGTTATGTACTTCACAGATAAAGATTCAAGTTGTCTACTGATGTACTATGTTCTTCATCTGTAAATATGTTGTAAGTAATTGCTATGTTAAATTGTTAATCGCTATGTAATCCAATGTAACTACTGTCTGTTTATTTTAACTGTGGAGCTTTTCTCCCCGGGCCTCCGCTGAAAATGGACCTACGTCCAGTCGGACACTCCCGGTCAACAAATTTAAATAAATAAATAACTCACCCCCTATAACAATCCGCGACTGCTTCAATCCTCGAACAGACTACTAATTCAGACAATCAAAATTAACAATGCAGCCTGTAATTCCCTCTTTGCAAACTCTGCAGGCAGAGCCTGGAGCTCACTTCCAGCTGATACTACTTTGCTCTCCTCCCTAGGCCAATTTAAAACTAGACTCAAACAACATCTGGCACTAAACTGACTTTGCCACTGTAACAAGTCTGGCTAACTCTCATCAAGAATGTGAAAAATCTATTAATCAAATTACTGTTGAATTTACCCCTGACTGTCACCAGGGAGTAATTCCAACCTGTTGAACTTGTATTTTCATGTTTGCTTATGTATTCTTTGTCAGTACTATATTTGTAATATGTTTTCATTGTATCTATTTACCTTGGAGCTTTTCTCCCTGGGCCTCCGCTGAAAATGGACATGAATCCAGTCGGACTATCTCGGTCAACAAATGTAAAATAAATAAATAAATATTGTTACAACATAAACATAACTATGTTGTCTGTTAGTGATTCTGTGATCGAAGTAGTTATTAGCCTAGACTATCTGACCTGAACATTGATGGTAAAGCTGAAGTTTAATATGCATGTAAGTACCGAGTTCGCTGCAATGCATCAGCAGCTTGGATGTGATTCAAGGGTAGAAACTTTTTTAATACCAAGTTCTTAGTTATGTACTGCACCATGGTTTCTACTTCTGTCCCTCATCTCTTCTTCGTTCTGTGTTCTGTGAGTATATTTGCTGGCAGTCTACCTTGTTGGCATTTATCAGTGTTTAACAGATTGTTAGGTCTGCAGCTGCCCAGTGTGCAAAATGTAATCTTCCTCATCTCATAGTGTGACTTGAATTCAGTCAACGCCTGACCTTAATTCATCATTAAATTACTAATTGCCTCAGCTGCCTCTCTATTGCTCATGTCCTAGAGTGGCAAAAACCAAGTTGTGACCCCTGCCTGGGTCAGCTCACAGGCTTCTCATATCCCTGCAGAAAGGTAATAATAGGTTCTGCAGTTCGATTCTTGGCTGGGCTGCCTTCTCTATGAAGTTTGCTTGGGTTACCTCCAGATGCTCCTCTTTCCTCCCACATTTTAAGAAGGTGCAAGTGGATGGGACACTTGAAATTGGCCATAGGTGTGAGTGTGAATGCGAATTTGGGGTGTGGAAGAACAGCCAGGGAAGGACTAGCCACCCGACAGGGTGAACCTTGGCTCTAGATGATCGCCACTGTTGAAATGGCACCCTACCACCTTGTGCAAAAATGGGAAGAGGAGTTGTGGATGGATAGATGTACATGTCTGGCAGAAGTTGCTTTACTCTTTTTAGTTCCATATGTTTTCATTATACACTGATCCATGTATGCATATTAATGCTTCATTATTGACTTTGATTTATATTATATTTAGATCAGTTTAACAGTTGTTCTGGAGCATTTTTCCAGACAAGTCCACTGAAATAGGTACTGCCTACCTGGGCAATCCCAGACAACAGGTGCAGTTACTTCACTGCAAACTTGCTTGCTGCTGTAAAATACTGGTATTTGAGATTTAAATGGTGAGAGAGTTCTGATAATGTTGCACTTACTGTTCTGTTGCTGGTGTTGTTTCAGTGAAAGTCTTGGTTAATGTGTGGTGTTCTGTTTCTTCTTGAATCTTTTTTTTTTCTTAAAACTTATGTTAAACTAATGTCATAATTAGATTTAAAAAAATAAATTCCGAACTTCTCCTTGAAATGTTTAGACTAGAAATGTTCAGAATTTGTAAAAGTAATCTTCCTTCTTAGCCAGCATTTCTTTGTACGGTATATTTGTAGAGGATGGAAGTCATTGGGATGACAAGTGAAGCTGTAATTCACTGAGACAGTGGAGCATTAGTCCTCTGCCACTTGCTTTACAGCAACAGTACAAGACAGCATTTGTGATGCGTATTACAAGGTTGTGGAATGCAGTGATGGAATTTTTGTTAGAAGACTTTGGAATGCTTGGATAAACTTCCACAGTGCTGGTTAAGCTTTATTTACATTGTCCTGGGATTTATAAGACCCTCATGCATACCCGGAAGGCTAGCTGTTAACTTGGCTATGTTTCCTTGTGACATAAATGGGAAACATTCAATTACCAAAGACAATAAAGATTTGGGTCTTGTTTTATTACAATATTTATTTGATTACTTTAACAGAATATGGGCATACTTGAAATGTCTCATCAGTAGCTCTTATGTTTAAATATACTTTTCAGCTTGGGAAGTAAAATAAAACACTTCTGTCTGTGTAGTCATTAAAAACAAAGATGTTGATTACCCTTTCCTTCGCATTAAGAAGTTTTTCTTCATAACTGTTTTATAAACATGTGCATAGAGGAATCTATTGCTTGTGTTACTGTTTTTTTTTTAATAACCTCTCACTGGTGTGCTTCTAGCTGAAATGAAGGATTTATACTCATATCAAGATTACCCCTTGCCTTAAGGTGACCGGAGGGTAGCAGCTAATGGCAGCTGTTAGAAATTTAAGACTTGACCTAGAGGCATTTAAGTCTTAATTACTTAAACTCTGTCATAGGCTGTAAAAAGGTACACATTACCTCACATACTACATTTGTAAACCTGAGACTGTCTTATAAAATATTCCCTTTTTTATAGAATGATGCTTGATAAATTCTTGATTCTAAAGCTGTTTACGTGAGAATATTATTATGTTGTTCTGAGATGTACATTTTTTCTTACATTATTGTTTGGTGATTATTAACATTTCACAGCAAAATATGAGTTTCAAATTTAGCTTACAAGCAAAGTTTATTTTGGTTAGTGAAATGGAGAAACATGAGACCTTGCAGTTGAGCATTGCTAGAACATTCTAGTTTTTAGTTAGGTAGCTGAAGGAAATACAGAATGAACGAACTCAGCTGGACTAAACAAAGGTGGGATAGAGATCACAGGAGATGTAGAAAAAATAGTTCTTTTTTCAGTCTTCTGAGGTGAAACCATAAAGAGGGAACAACGAATGGGAGGAAGGGAGGTCAGAATGTGGGGGACAGCACTGCATAGACACCAAGAAAGAGGTACTGGAGGTGGACACATTCATTTTCTCTTCAGGAAGAACAAATCACACAGATAGGATGGTCTGTCTCCTCTGGTCCACAGGAATCTGGTTAGTGTGCTGTCATATCAGCAGTGGTGCAGCAATTAGCATTGTTGCCTCACAACAAGTGGTTCTCTGGTTCAGTTCTCAGCTGGGGTGCCTTCTGCATATCCTACCTGCATTTGTGTGGGTTTCCTGTGGATGCTCCAGTTTCCTCCCACATTCTAAAGACATGTCTGGAGTGTTTCTCCTTGGGCCTCCACTGCAAATGGTCTCTGTCCCAGTCGGTATTTCCTGGGAAACAATTGTTAAGTAAATAAATATCCCCTTATGAAGATTTTTAACAAGCTACCAGCATGATTAGGAGTACCTGAAGACTGAAGGACAGCAGGTGCAGTGCACCTGTATAAAATAGGGCAAGAGTTATACAGGTAAAAACAAGGCTGTTCTCCTCAGCTTCAGAAGGCAGGTAAGTTATTTGTACAGACAAGCTTGGAGTGAAGTCATGTCATAGTATGTGGTAAAGTTACAGTAATTTTCATAACTTAATTTAAAATTTCTGTTTTTACAATAATGTGTGGCAGATACTTTCGATGTGACCATGGGCTTCTTAAGTCTCAAAATGAGGAGAATTCCTCATTATGAGGTGCAGTGGTGAGTGGATTTATTCTGCCAAGTAGTTCATAGATAGTATTTTTAAAGTTGTGTAACAACTTCCAAAATATTGGTATCTCTGCAAGAGATGTATTCTCTTTCCAATGAAAGAAGAAGGACTGAACTCCACCCCCCCAAAAAAAAGTAGCCCACTATACATTCTGAAAAGAGCAATTTAACAAAACATACAGCCTTAAAGTATGATACAGCTGTTAGAATCTAAGAAATATTTTCAGTCATTTTCAAATGATTTTATATTGAATCACTTCAACCTAATAGTACAATTGTTTGTGTTAAATACAAATACCATCTTCTTTGGTATATATTACCTGTAACAAGGAAATGGCTAAAAGAATCTCCACTTAAAATTAGATAATTTATTAACCTGCTGCAATTACATGATGAAGACATATACACATTATGATGAGATAAATTTCTTACAATTAAAACTAAATCCTTGTCAAAATTCTGTACATTGTTAAACACTGACTGATGCCTCTTGGCTGTGAAAGTTTAAAACACACGCATTCATTATTATATTTATTTATTTAACATTTGTTTACCGGGAAAGTCTAACTTTGAATGAGCCAATTTTCAGCAGAGGCCTGGGGAGAAACACTGTAGGCGCATGTCTTTGTAACGTGGGAGGAAACTGGAGCACCTGGAGGAAACCCACATGAATGCAGGGAGGACATGCAGACTTTGCACAGAAGGTACCCCAGCCGAGAAATGAACTGGAGAACCTCTTGCTATGAGACGACAATGTTAACCACTGCAACACTAGATCAATCATCCTTATATATTTAAATATTGTTTTAAAATGTAAGCAAAACTAATGCAGATTTGAGGACAAGCTGTAAATAGTGTGTATAATTGAGGAACAGTTATTGTTGTATATACATTTGCAAAATTCTAATTGAATATTGATGTTTCATCATTTTTTACTCATTTGAAGATTATATTGGAGATGTTTCTTTACCTTCATATAAATCTGTTGTATTTATTATGACCATGTTAAGTAGTATATGTGAAGTAATGCAGAAATGTTAAAGAAAGACACAGTACAGAAAATTATTTGTGACATAACGTGCCGGCCTCTTATTAGCAAGTTTCATCTTTTTGCAAACTTCAGTGTAAAGGCTTCTTTTTCATGAGAAAATAACCTCTTGATCAGGACGACACTCAAAAAAAGCAGAATGAAAAAAGTGCTTTTGACTTCATCAAAAATGCAGCTGCTGGATTTCTGGGTCTGATGCTCATTTTTTCAGTTTAATTTTTTTCTTTAATTTTGTGTGTCTGTTGGAAGTGATAACAGATTCTATGGAGCTGTAAAAAGAGTGAATTAACTGTTCACTGAGGAACCTTTTTGTAGTATTTGATTCAGTTAAAATAGATCACATTACATACAAATTACTTTTAGGAAGGTGTCGGGGATGTAAGTTCTACGCTAAGTTTGGTATGTAATACTTCTGTGCTTCAGTCATGTAACAAAATGCTGGGTGGCCACAAAGCAGCACGGGAAATTATTTGTTGTATTTCTCATTGTCTGTCATGCTGGCTGGTCTGCCATTATCTGCTCTTGGTGTTAACTTTCAGTATTGATTTTTTTAAAGAAACATTCAGGGTAGTTTCTAAAATTATTGCCTTGGGAAGTTAAGGCTCATGCACATTAAAGTGATAGCTATTTTCTACAAATTAATTCAGGAAGTTTTCTTTGTGTAAACATTTAATTTCATTAATTGTTTCAGCAATGATCATTAAGAATGACTGTGCATATTGCATGATGATAAATACAGTGTATGTGCACATGCGTACATGATGCCTTTGATGTTATGTGTTCTGTGACCAACAGTACTATATTGTACTTTCTCTAATACTTTTTTGTAAGGTGAGACAGCCACAAGAACTCTTGGATAATTATTACAGAAATTACAGTTTTCAGAAAGTATAAATTGCTTTTAAATTCTAAATAAATAAGCATATGATAAATATCTAATGCTAAACATTCTTTCTCTTAGAAAGTAAACTAAATCCCCTATCGGGTTTCTTGATGCATTGCCAGGCGAGGTGGTAAGGTGTTATTTATTACACAGTTCATGTACTACAGACATGGACTCTTGAGAATTGCCAGTGCACTTAGGCAGTTCACCTACTGTAACTGAATGTTCTTAGCGAATGGTCTTTGAGCATAGGCTGACGCATTTTATCTACTAAATTTTAAGAGGCTTATTTACAAACGATGGCCACAGCATGTGATTTATCTGGTATCTATAAGTTAAAGGGATTGTCTTTTAACAGAAATAAATGCCTTTGAAATTATTTCCCCCTTTCAATGTGGTTGCAATGTTTGCAGTAGTATTTCAAAGTTGAAATTCTTTTGAAACAGCTCTTTTAAAACTATGCCTTAATAACCTAATGTGATTAAACTCACATGTCCATGAATTGCTGCTGACAATAGAAGACCTTTTGGGAGACAACTGAAAACCTTATTTAACCCAAAGTAACTAACTGCCCTTGTCTACTCTTCCCCGAGCTCCTAATGAATTAGTATTTGTCACTACTTACATTTCCATATAACTTCTGACAGTTTTCCTCTCCATGTGTACATTTTGTAAATATATTATGAAACCTGTGATTTCCTCACACTAATGCAGTTAAATGAATATTTTGGAAGCAACAGTTATCTACTTCTGGTAAATGCTTGTGTTCAATTTTTTGTTTTGTTTTATATTCTTTGCTGCTCGTTGTAACCGTGGTTTCATCAGTGGCATCCGTATTTTGTGTTTGTTGCGTACTTCAGAACTGAACCTGAAAAAGGTCCAGCTGGATTAGCATATTAGCATTCTACACTGGTTAACACAAGAAAATAAATAATCTTAGGGATGAAGTTATCTGGCTGAGAGACATACATTTATTTATGTTTTGCTAAGTTACGTTTCAATGGCTAATGCACTGGTCTACAAGGAGGCCTATATAAGACATGGTTCCAGTACATAACACACTGGTTTGTACTCTACAAAATTCTGTATAAAGAGGTATGTAATTCTGATACTGAATACTGCTATTTGACTTACAATGCAGTGTGACATTTATATTTTTTATGTTGTGCAGGATTACACCTAAGGAATACAGACTCATTTTTAAAAAGTGTTTAAAAATAAACTAAAGTAATATATACATAAGCAAGTTCTTACTAGGTTAGCTTATATTATCGTAAGGTACTTGGTCTGTGAATGCCTGCTACAAAGTTAACCAGGATGTAAAGTCAAACAGTGGGAATGTGGTGGTAGGAGCCTAGGTTGTTGCAGTGTTTAAAACAACAGTGGTTGTCTTTGTTCTCAGAGCAAATTATATTTCAGGCTGTTCAACTAGTAAGAAAAGTTGGAAAGGTGTCTATAGTATTAGAACCGGTAGTGGGGAAAGGAAACATCAGTAGTGTGACATTAGATGGAGTTAGGAATTAGAGTGGTTAGATTACTGGCTAGTGATAGCACGTATATTACTAAGGAAGTCCGAAAAGGATGTATTCAGGAATTGGAACGACAGGGAGACATTTGGATTTATAAAGTCATTAGACTCTTGCTCATACTGAGGTTTAATGGAATAAATCTGCAGAATTGTCTTGCTTTGGTTTTAAGGAAGAGAAATTCTGACAAATAGTTAAGTTCTTCAGACAGTGATTAAACTTGGGGGTTGTTTCATTGGGGAAGATCCCCTTTCCAGTGGTTGCAACAGCATCCGATTTTTAACAGTTTCTTAGTCATTGCATTGAGGAATATTATTGATTTACTTAAATAATTTCACAGCAAGAACTTTAACAATTGAAAGTCATTATCTTTCCCGAGCACTCGTATATCATCCTGAGTAATGATGATGATGGGACAGTCAGTTAAATTATTGTTTGTAGTGGGGTCCTTATAGAAAAGGTTAACAGTAAAATGAAGAAAAGAATGTTTATGTCGGTGCTAAAACCACATGTGTGTGGTCAATATGGGGGCTCAATCAGGCAGCAGCAGGCAGGACATAGTTTCTCCTATGCAGAGCTTGAAAACCAGGTGCACCAGTGTTGTGGGAATGGCTTTTAGCCAAGAGCCATTTGGCAAAGTCCATATTTTAGTTTAGTTTACATAGCTTATTTTTTTATGAAGACATTGTTTCTTTTATTTCATCCTGGATGCTCAAAGGCATAATTTAAACAAGGATTAATAGGGGAGACCTTGACTTAAGATCACAGCTAAAGGAAGGCACCCCCCCCCCGTGCTGCACTGAAATAGTACTGTTTCAGGTTTTATACCACTTGCTGCATGAAACTTGAAACCAAAACCTTCAACTTAGCTGACAGATGTGCTGTATAAACGAAGATGTGACTACGTCTATTTCAATCACTTACAACAGGAGTTTCATTTTATGTTTGTTACTGAAAATGTTATTTTGCCATTAGTTTTAATCACAAATTAAACATTTCTTAATTCCTTATGCAAATACTGATGAAATAGTGCTGTGGTCACACCCAGAGTGCTCTTGTTTGACTAACATAGTTTACTCTGGGAGCAGACTCATTCTGTCTGGTACGTGTTATATACATTTCAATGGAGCAGACTCACTCTGTCTGATACGTGTTATATACATTTCATGGAAGCAGACTCATTCTGTCTGATATGTGTTATATACATTTCAATGGAGCAGACTCACTCTGATACGTGTCATATATCATTTCACAGATGCAGACTCATTCTGTCTGATCTGTTATATACCATTTCATGGGAGCAGACTCATTCTGTCTGATATGTTATACACCATTTCAATGGAGCAGACTCACTCTGTCTGATACGTGTTATATACCATTTCACAGACGCAGACTCATTCTGTCTGATCTGTGTTATACACCATTTCATGGGAGCAGACTCATTCTGTGTGATACGTGTTATATACAATTTCATGGGAACAGACTCATTCTGCCTGATATGTGTTATATACCATTTCATGGGAGCAGACTCATTCTGTTCGTTATGCATTATATACAATTTCATGGGAACAGACTCATTTTGCCTGATATGTGTTATATACCATTTCAATGGAGCAGACTCATTCTGTCTGATATGTGTTATATACCATTTCATGGGAGCAGACTCATTCTGTCTGATATGTGTTGTATATCATTTCATGGAAGCAGATTCATTCTGATTCTGTTTGATATGTGCTATATACCATTTTCACAGATGCAGACTCATTCTGTCTATGTGTTATAAACCATTTCACAGATGCAGACTCAACCTGTCTGATATGTGTTATATACCATTTCATGGGAGCAGACTCATTCTGTCTGATATGTGTTATATACCATTTCATGGGAGCAGACACATTCTGTGTGATATGTGTTATATACCATTTTGTGGGAGCAGACTCATTCTGTCTATGTGTTATACACCATTTCAATGGAGCAGACTCATTCTGTCTGATATATACCATTTCACAGAAGCAGACTCATTATGTCTATGTGTGATATACTATTTCATTGGAGCAGACTCCTCCTATCTGATATGTGTTATATACCATTTCACAGAAGCAGACTCATTCTGTCTGATACGTGTTATATACCATTTCATGGGAGCAGACTCATTCTGCCTGATGTATTGTATACCATTTCATAGAAGAGACTCATTCTGTGTGTTATATACCATTTCAAGGGAGCAGACTCATTCTGTCTGATACGTGTTATATATTATTTCACAGAAGCAGATTCATTCTGTGTGATATGTGTTATATACCATTTCGTGAGAGCAGGCTCATTCTATGTGATATATGTTATATGCCATTTCACAGAAGCGGACTCATTCTGTCTGATATATGTCATATACTATTTCATGGGAGCAGACTCATTCTGCCTGTTATATGTTATATACCATTTCATTGGAGCAGACTCCTCCTATCTAATATATGTTATATACCACTTCATGGGAGCAGACTCATTCTGTCTGATATGCGTTATGTACCATTTCATGGGAGCAGACTCCTCCTATCTGATATGTGTTCTATACCATTTCACGAGAGCAGACTCATTCTGCCTGATGTGTTATATACCACTTCACAGATGGAGACTCATTCTGTGTGATAAGTGTTATATACTATTTCATGGAAGCAGATTCATTCAGTCTGATATGTATTATATAGCATTTCATGGGAGCAGACTCATTCTGTCTGATGTGTTATATACCATTTCATGGGGGCAGACTCATTCTGTCTGATATGCGTTATATACCTTTTTACAGATGCAGACTCAGTCTGTCTGATATGTGTTATATAGCATTTCATGGGAGCAGACTCATTCTGTCTGATATGCATTGTATACCATTTCATGGAAGGAGACTCATTCTATCTGATATGCATTATATACCATTTCACCGATGTAGACTCAATCTGTCTATGTGTCGTATACCATTTCATGGGAGCAGACTCATTCTGTCTGATATGTGTTATATACCATTTCATGGAAGCAGACTCATTCTGTCTGATATGTTTTATATGCCATTTCATGGGAGCAGACTCATTCTGTCTGATATGCGTTATATACCATTTCACTGGAGTAGACTCCTATCTAATATGTGTTGTATACCATTTCAGTGGCGCAGACTCCTCCTATCTGATACGTGTTATATACCATTTCATGGGAGCAGACTCATTCTGTCTGATACTTGTTATATATTATTTCACAGAAGCAGACTCATTCTCTGTTATACGTGTTGTAAACCATTTCGTGAGAGTAGGCTCATTTATACCATTTTGTGGGAGCAGACGTGCACACAAAGAAACTCATTTTTGGTCTAGTGTAGTGGAAAGGATATCTGCAGATGGAAAATAATGGAGCAAATATGAATTAAAGACTTAACCTCCCCCCTCTATTTAAATATCCGAATATTATTGTTAGTGCCCTTATAACAACACGCTGTTTGAGCAGTCACTGTCCTTTGACAGTAAAGGCTGCATTCTCAATTTATCTGACCTTA
>NC_056748.1:141672325-141684825 GCF_019279795.1 Protopterus annectens | reverse complement strand
GTAAAGTCATCTTCAGTCCATCTGAACGTAACGATCCTCATCTGGCAGTTGAGTTGTTTGAGCTAAAGATCTACACCAAGCTCCAGAGCTACAGGAAGGTCAATGCATTTGATTTTTCATTGACGGACAGACTAATGTATACATTTCTGCATTCTCCACTGATGCATAATGTAGTAACAGAAGAAATACAGGGTTAGTGTTTTACCTCAAATAGTCAGTACAGATGAGTATCATTTTTTTACTAGGCATACTATTTCAGTCCCAGTACAACTGTCTTTAGCCTCACACAGTTTAATGAAAATGCATTACATCCCTGTTCCAAATAACCCAAACTCTGTACTTAAATGAACTTTGCTTATTTTCAGATAACCAGAACTTCTCTGAACATAACTTGCAAATAATGAGAAACAGAAGGAACACAGCTGCAACAAAATCATACTCTCTTGAGTGTGAACAGATTTTTCTATATATGCTAAAGCAGAAATTTACAAACATTTGGTACCAGATGTGCAGACCTGCATTTATGGGGTATTTCATTTTCTACCTGCATATTCATCAATACAAGTCTGTTTTAACTCCGATTGTTTATTTTATGACCAACATTAATTGGCAAACTCAACATTAAGACAATCTTTATATGGGTTTTGCATTTATGAGAACTAATGTTCTCTTTTATGCTACTTTGGGATTCAAGTTTTATTGTAGAAAAGCTTACTTTACATTCCTGTAAGCCAGCACCCATTTATAGCTTAAAATGTTTGCCCTGGGATACTGTCTCTCTAGAAACAGTCACCTCAGAAAAATAATTTTAGTGTTGCAGTCCCTGATGTACAGCAAACACATACAAGAGTTTAATTATGAATGTTTCCAAAACAGCTCGCCCTTCATTCTAATAGAAGTGTCCCAATGTTGCTTAAAGCAGTCTTTTGTACTGGCAGTGTTACGTTTTAAACATGGTGATACATCAGAATGACTGCTTCGCAAGTTTATGCACAATGATATGGGATATGGCAGTTGACAGGGATGGAAGTTAAAAGAGTACAGAGAAAAACTCTGACCTTAAAGAGCAATCTTTATCTTCAGATGCCTTACGACTGCAGCCTTTATTCCGAGAGGGGAGGTACCAGAAATGTACAGTGTTGGGTCATGCCAGACTTTGGGGTGATGCCACACTACCAAAAAACTTTTCTACTTCAGAATAATGGCCAAAATCAAACCTGTGATATGTCAGCAACTGTCGCTGCAAGCAAACACTGTATGTAAATGTGTATATGTGCATGCATTCAGATCTTTAGAAAGACATGGCTGCTGAATGGGTTATGTAGCACAGTTATTAAAAATGTAATTAACTCTGCTGTGTAACTGTAATAATTTCCACTCAGCCATGGATGATGTGGGATTTACCCGGCATTATAAATTTACTGACTCGGGCTTCATCCTTATGGATAAGTCACACTTTTGTTAGGTAAGTCTCACATTACTAGTGGACAAAGCAATGTGTGTGTGTGTGTGTGTGTGTGTGTGTGTGTACATATATATATATATCTATATATATATATATATATATAGGACCGCGGTGGTGGTGCTGCGATAGTGTTGTCTCCTCACAGTAAGACGCTGTCCGGTTCGATTCTCAGCTAAAGCGTCTTCTGCGTGGAGACGTGCATGAATGGGCGTACCTTCGTTGAAGGTTGTGCATCAGGGTTGTTAACTCGGCACGTAAAAATCAACTACCAATCATTAGCGGACCGGAGTTCCGCTGTGGCGACCCCTTACCGAGAAAAGCCAAAAGACACAACAACATATATATATATATATATATATATATATATATAAAATACACACGTCACACTCACACACACACACATGCGCTCACACACACACACACACACACATTCAGAGTATGTAAACGTGCTTAAAGTGTGTGCTTATTACTGTGCATGTATTTCAAAGAGTTCATGTTGTGCAAAGTACAGCTATTTTGTGTAATCCAGGAAAAGCATGGTTATTTGAAGAAAAGCTCTTGTGCTGGGTGTGTCTATTCGCAAAGTGCTAGCATTACAGAGTGTTTGTACTGTAAAGAGTTGCCTAGCAAAGTAAAGCCAATTTGGGGACATTTCAGTGTATTGCTTGTAGTCATTTGCAAAGTGCAAATACTTCAAAAGGTATTGAATTTGGGCAACAAAGGTTTGATTTATTTGCATTGTACAGTTGCTTGACATATTTCTTGCATTGATAAATAATGTTTCTTAGAAAAGATTACAAAAGTATTACAGTGCTCGTGAATTGCTCATTTGCATCATAAAGTTCTCAAATGTTTCTTAAAGTGATGACTTTGATAAGTGATGGCGCATGACTGTAGCATTTCTGCCTTTATCGATAAAGTTCCAAGCAATTACTTCAGCATTTTTGCCTTTACCAATTTCAAAGTAAATTTTCAGTAAGCTCCAGCACAAAAGTAGATAGTATGCAACATGTGGCAAACAGAAACAGGTCTAAGCAAAGGGTAGCCACAGGGTTTCCAAAGAAGGTACGAAGCTTTCCAGAAAGTTTCAGAAAAAGTGCAAGCTCCGCTGCTAGCTCAGTGAACGCAAATGTGAGTTAGCAAAGCCCAAGTCTAGCTTTATTGGTAACGGTTGCAATTGTGCAAATCATGAGTCTAAAAGAGAAAAGTGTTCAGCATATGGTGAGTAGTGCCACAAGTGTAAAAAGTGGAACCATTTCCAAAAGTTTTGCAAATCAAGTAAGCCTCACTCAGTTGTAAAGAAAGATCAGACAAAGAAGTAAGTTGATCAAGTAGAGCCAAAACAGTCAGCTTTCTATGTGGATGGTGTATCAGTAGAGAAAGAGTTGATGCAATAAACTTATTAACATGGATTATATTTATGGTTGAGCTATCCAAATTGAAACTGATCATCAGCCTCTAGTTACTATTCTAAAGAGGCCTATACATTCTGCTCCAGCGAGATTACAAAGAATGATGCTCAAATTGCAAAAGTACAATTTCAAAATGGTCTGCACTAAAGGCAAATTGCTCTATCTGACTGATACCTTATCTAGATCGCCTAGAAGTACAACAGAACAGATTAATGCTGAAACGTTTGACTTTGATGTGATGTCAGTGTGTAACTTTTCACCGCTAAACTTGATGAGTTAAGAGATCACACTATGACTGATGCAATTTCACAAAAGCTTAATGACTACATCAGTGTCAGATGGCCGTCAAAGCAGTCCAGACATCAGTGTCAGATGGCCATCGGAGCAGTCCAGACATCAGTGTCAGATGGCCGTCAGAGCAGTCCAGACATCAGTGTCAGATGGCCATTGGAGCAGTCCAGACATCAGTGTCAGATAGCCGTCAGAGCAGTCCAGACATCAGTGTCAGATGGCCGTTGGAGCAGTCCAGTGCACCACCTGAGGTGCATCTTATTTTCCTTACAGAGACGAATTGTTGCTGGAAGATGTTTGGCATCATTTTTAAATGTCCTAAAACTGTTGTTCATTCTTCCTTGCAGCACGAATATATTCAGATTTTGCATTGTGGTCACCCAGGTTTATTATCCACTAAGAGAAGCACAAGAGAACTAGTATTTTGGCCTTAATTATCAAAAGACATTGATAGTCCTTTCTTCTTGTTCAGTATGTAATAGCACCAGAGCGTATTGGCAAAGAGAACCACTTCACCTAAATGCAGTACCTGAACTACCTTGATCTACTGTAGCACCTAATATCTTTGAGTGGAACAATCAAAAGTAGGCACTACTTGGTTTTGGTAGACTCTTATTTGGAATGGTTTGAGATTGATCCCCTACCAAACTTAACCTCAGCAGCAGTTCTTACTAAGTTAAAATGTCATTTCTCAGTTCATGGTAGTCCACACAAACTTTATTCTGATAATGGTACTCAATTTACTAGCCAGTTGTTTCAGAAGAATATGGAACTTTGTACATGTCTGTGTACATGCCACTAGTAGTCCTGAATATCCTCAATCCAGTGGTCTAGCAGATCAAGCAGTACAGAGTGCAAAGCAATTACTTAAAAAGTCAAACCGTGACAATACTGATGTGTTCTTGAATTTACTTAATCTCAGAAACATACCTTGTGGTGATATTCTTGGCTCACCTGCTCAAAGACTACTTTCTAGACAAACTAGAACTATGCTACCTATTTCAAAGAGTTTGTTACAGTAAGAACAATAAAACCATCAAGGCTCAATTGGTGAAGAAGTATAATATCCAGAAATTGAGATGGTATGAATTCAGACAACAAAAGGTTTTGATCAAATAGCACAAATTACAGACATCTGTGCTGAGCTGAGATCCTATTTGGTAAGCTCCGAGGGCGTGGAGTATATGAGGAATCACAGACATCTTCTTCCTGTACCAGAATCATCATCACTGTGGTCACAACATTGTTTCTGTGATGCAAACTCTAAAGCAAAGAATAAGTCAGACATTGTATCCAGACCCAGTATGTGTGCAAGTCTGATTCTGTTCCAGAGAGTAATTCGAACATTCCACAGGTCAACCATTTTGCAGAGACTGTCCCAGTTGCTAAATCTGATTCCCAGTTTTATGTCACACGATATGGATGAATTTCTAAGCCTAGTGTGAAATACATAACAACATGGACTTGATTGTATATACATGTGTACTTAGTATTGTATAATGCATGTCTATTGATTATCTGTGATTTCTACATGTTAAATAATCTCATGACAAATTGCATGATCTATTTCTCAAAGAGGAAGGACATAGATGTAGTGTGTGTGCACTATGTCTTTAAGAAGCATGCGAGGCTGTACGTGCATGCATAAATTCTAGACACGTGCAATCCCTAGTGCCATTTTGTAGAAGCAGCCAGTGAGTGAGCATGTATGATCGCAGCCGTTAGTTTGTATACAAGTTACTTAGTCATAGTTAATAAGTCCCTACAGTGATGTGTTTGTATAGAATAAATCTGCTTCAACAGAACCCATGAGGACTCGTTTATTCATGTGCCAACACGAAAACGACAACTTATATCAGCTAAATAAACTGAGGTGAGCTAATCATGGGTCTCCTCCAATGTTCTTTAAATTCTGTTAGTGGTGTCAGAGTCCTCCATCTAGTTCATTTATACCAACAGGCAGAAACATTCAATTTCTGACCTGTGTGTAAAACGTGTAAAAGTTCATAAAGAGGTATTCCGTTGTTTGAAAGACATGGTCCTTATGTGTTGGACACAGTTGCTGTACAGTACGTTACAAATTCATCCTTACACAGTCTCAGCCTATCCAAAACTGGTCCTTTCTGTTCATCATTCATCCTCCTTTAGTGTATCCCCAGTGGAGACTCATTAACTGAGGTTTTAGAGGTTGAAGATAGGAGTCTGGCTTTTTATTATAAATATAATATTAGATGTGCTTGTGTACAAACCCAGTTTATATCTAGCTACATATAAATTTAACTGACCAGAAAGAAAAAGTCTATTTAGATAGGCAAAAATCTCAACAGTTATGTTTCACATACTACCTTTGTCAACTACCCACTTAATTTGGTGATACATCATTGCTGTAGATTCATACTAAGTCTTTGCAAAGAATAGTTTCAGAGTGCCAAATGTAAGATTCTTGAGACTTGAGAACTAAGGATGCCATACTGGTTACATCAGCTCATCTCCCTTAAGTATGTGTTTAGTATGGTGGTGCTTTCTGACAGTTTATTACCCCATTCTCAAGGCGGTATCCATTGAATCTCCTCCAGGCTGATTCCTGTCTGGATGTTGGTGGATTTCAGATCATGGTGACCCTATGGATGGCTTTCTTGAACTCTCTTTGTGACTTCAGTCATGTGATGAATCACTGAGAGGGTCATCCAGTGCTGTAGTTATTATCTCAGTCTATTGCATCAGTACTGTATCAATTCATCCACATAGTTAATGATCTCAGTCTGTGTTCTGTCTTCAGTTATATGACTGACCACTGATGGGAGCTATCCAGTACTGTAGTTATTATATCAGGCCATTGCATTGGTCATATTTTACATTGGCACATCCTGCATTTATGGTCTGTTTAATAATTGTTTACTGACTCCCTTTTTTACACAGTAAACACAGGTAGTCCAGAGGGTTAAGTAACCTCTGCTATCTCACCTTTGTCCAGAGGGTGACGGGACTAACAGAGTACAAAAGCTCAGTCCAGATAAAATCACTTTAGCTAGCAGATCTAGGAGACTCTGTCTCTGATGCCCTCCCTGTAGACGGAATAAAAACACCTTGTTGTAGTTTCCTGTAGTTTATTCAGTTAAATAGGTTTGCCTGGAATGTAATGCTAACCTGTCTTGGACATATAATTAATACAGGGTTTTAGCAGCCCACTGCTTATATTCTGTCAGTGAGAAAAGACTGAAAATTTTTAATAAGGGCTAAAAACCCCAAACATTAATAAGACCTTTCTTGCCCAGAATGTCGTCTTTTGCCATTTCCTGTGGTAATTGTACCTGTAAATGCTGCCTTATCTGAGCATTGAAAAAAACTAAACAAAACGATGCACTGTATTTGTAATGGTGAGATATGATGTTTTTTTAAGTTGTGTAAAATTAATAAATAACATCAATTTCTGATGCTATGTCATATAATATATTTTATTTTTTATTTTACATTTGTTTACTGGGAAAGTCTGACTGGAACAAGGTCCATTTACAGCAGAGGCCTGGGGAGAAAAACTCCATAACACAACAGTACCAATACAACAAATGACCAAACATTTCTGTACAGAGGGAGATGTACAGTCAGAGCTCCATGTCATAATATCTTCTTCTTCTTTCAGCTGCTCCTGTTAGGGGTTGCCACAGCGGATCATCTGTTTTCATTTCTTCCTGTCCTCTGCATCTTGCTCTGTCACACCAACCACCTGCATGTCCTCTCTCACCACATCCATAAACCTTATCTTAGGCCTTCCTCTTTTCCTGTTACCTGGCAGCTTCATCCTTAGCATCTTTTTCTCAATATACTCTGCATCCCTCCTCAGCACATGTCCAAACCAACATAATCTTGTATCTCTGACTTTGTTTCCAAACAGTCCAACCTGGGCTGACCCTCTAATATACTGATTCCTAATCTTGTCCACCCTTGTCACACCCAATGCAAATCTTATCATCTTTAATTCAGCTACGTCCAGCTCAAACTCCTGCCTTTTTGTCAATGCCACTGTCTCCAACCCATATAACATAGCTGGTCTCACTACCCTCTTGTAGACCTTTTCATTTCACTCTTACTGGTACTCGTCTGTCACAAATCACTCCTGACACTCAAAACAAACTGCTGGCTGAAGAAAAACTGTTTTAAAAAGAAACAGGTGGAATCTCTCCAGAAACCCTCCAGAAGCCTGTAACAAGTCACTCAAAACATCAGTAACAAAGAAAACCTTTATTTTTAAGCTCAACACTAGCTTTTTGTCAGTTTGAAAAAACAACTTCCTCAGAATGGATACAACGTCATGACAGGTAACCCCTTACCTCTTCTCCACCCACTCCATCCTGCCTGTACTCTCTTCTTCACCTCTCTTCCACACTCACCATTACTCTGAATTGTTGATCCCAAGTATTTAAACTCATCCATTTTTGCCACCTCTACTCCCTGCATCCTCACCATTCCTCTATCACCCTCTCATTCACACACATATATTCTGTCTTAGTCCTGCTGACCTTCATTCCTCTTCTCTCTAGAGCATATCTCCACCTCTCCAAGGTCTCCTCTACCTGTTCCCTACTCTCACTACAGATCACAATGTCATCTGCAAACATCATAGTCCACGGGGACTCCTGTCTGATCTCGTCTGTCAATCTGTCCATCACCATTGCAAATAAGAAAGGGCACAGAGCTGATCCTTGATGTAATCCCACCTCCACCTTAAATGCATTGTCACTCCAACTGCAGACCTCACCTCTGCCACACTACCCTTGTGCATATCCTGTTCCACTCTTACATACTTCTCTGACACTCCCGACTTCCTCATACAATACCACAACTCCTCTCTAGGCACCCTGTCATATGCTTTCTCTACGTCCACAAAGACGCAATGCAACTCCTTCTGACCTTCTCTGTACTTCTTCATCAACACTCTCAGAGCAAACATCGCATCTGTAGTGCATTTTCCTGGCATGAAACCATACTGCTGATCAATAATCATCGCCTCTCTTAACCTAGCTTCCACTACCCTTTCCCATAACTTCATGGTGTGACTGATCAGTTTAATCCCTCTGTAGTTACTACAACTCTGCACATCACCCTTATTTTTAAAAAATGGTACCAAAACACTTTTTCTCCATTCCTCAGGCATCCTCACACTTTCCAAGATTTCATTAAATAATCTAGTTAAAAACTCCACTGCCATTTCACCTAAACACCTCCATGCTTCCACAGGTATGTCATCTGGACCAACAGCCTTTCCATTCTTCATCCTCTTCATAGCTATCCTTACTTCCTCCTTGCTAATCCACTGCACTTCATGATTCACTGTCCCCACATCATCCAACCTTCTCTCTCTCATTCTCTTCATTCATCAGCCCCTCAAAGTACTCTTTCCATCTGATCAACACACTCTCCTCGCTTGTGAGTATGTTTCCCTCATTATCCTTTATCATCTTTACCTAATGCACATCTTTACTAGCTCGGTCCCTCTGTCTAGCCAATTGGTGCAGGTCCTTTTCTCCCTCATTAGTGTCCAACCTTTCATACAACTCTTCATATGCCTTGGCCTTCGCCACCTCTCTCTTTGCCATGCACCTCATCTCCTTATACTCTTGACTACTTTCTTCATCTCTCTGACAATCCCACTTCTTCTTCACCAACCTCTTTCTCTGTGTACTCTCCTGTACTTCTTCATTCCATCACCAGGTCTCCTTGTCCTCCTTCCTCTTTCCAGATGTCACACCAATCATCTTTCTAGCCATCTCTCTTACTAGCTCTGCTGTAGTTACCCAACTATTCAGTAACTCTTCACTGCCACCCAGTGCCTGTCTTAACTCTTCCCTGAACTTCACCTCACAATTACCCTTTTTCAATTTCTACCATTTGATCCTTGGTGTTGCCCTCACACTCCTTCTCCTCATCTCGATCACCAACGTCATCCTACAAACCACTATCCTATGCTGCCTAACTACACTTTCCCCTGCCACCACTTTACAGTCTCCAATCTCCTTCAGACTGGCCCTCCTACATAAGATATAATCCACCTGTGTGCATCTTCCTCCACGCTTGTATGTCACCCTATGCTCCTCCCACTTGTTAAAGATCCATGTCATAATATAACAACGCAAATACACAAGTGACAGAAAATTTCTATACAGTGGCATATATACAATCAAGGAGATTTATCGTATATATACGTATATAAGAAATATAATATAATAATGTAATATAATTTGCCTTTTGCTATAAAGCAACAGATATTGTACAGTACATACCCTCTTGGACCTAATATTTAATTCTGACATAGTCGATCTTTGTTACTGAATAAGAGAAAAGTATTTCTCCACATCTGAAATGCATTAGAGATCGAAACATCTTTACTGACTTAAAAACTTGAATTATCAACCCTTCGTTCCTTCCTGACATTTGAACCCAGAATGACATTCCTTGAAATGACTTTTGGAGATGCCTGCAGATTACTTAAAAATACATGCTGGGTGCGATGGTGCATGCCTGTAGTCCCAGCCAAACGGGAGGCGGAAGTTGTTGGATCGATTGAGTCTGAGGACTGTTGGGTGACAGGCCTTGCAGTAATTATTGAAGTAGTTAATTACTTAATTGAGACTCAAGTTCAATTAATAGTAATAATTAAACAACATTCAGTGATTGTTATTCTCTGAAGTGAAAGGCATCCCATATTTACAAGACTCTGAGGAATGCAGCAAACCTGATAAGCTGGAGTGCTGACGCATAGGAAACCCATCTTCTATGAAACAATTGTGATATTGTACCTATATCAAGTCATTAAACATGTTTCCTCTTGGCATTGTTTACACGTCAAATTATTACAAATAAAACTTGGCCGTAACTTAAAGCAGTAAGCTTCTGGACTGGCGTAGATGAGGGTAGCTGGTAATGCTGTTATTACGAAAGACATTTGGTGGCTGGTATAAGAGAGACCTTGATCTGGTTTACAGTCGTAGTTAAGAAAGAGGATTTGGATACAAGATACAGAGGTAGGCAGATATAAAAAGTAAGTTAGATTTCTTCATTGCAGACAAGTGTTGTAAGAGATGCAGCAAAAGAAAGAAGCATTTAAATACTTTATTTGTAACAGTTTGTAATCATAACTGATTAGTGAAAGAAGCAGATAATATCTCTGAGAGCTGTTTGATTACAGGGATACATCTTTCCTAAATAAGGGTAGCTCTAACACCAAATGTGTGTACATTCTAATTGTTGCAGGAAAGATTTAACTGATATGTGAGTGTTCTGCTTTGGACATAATCCACTTGAGAACAAGAAGAGATTATGAGCAAAGGAGAGTTCTAGGTATCTGAGTTTACTTAAGCTGTCAGTAATGAGTGGTGGATGGAGGTTGCGCCATAGCAGTTGGGGGGGGGTGACTTGGAGTCGTATGGCAGCCATGTGAAACTACATGGCTTCTGTCTTCATGCTGTTAGTCTACATTTGTTTTGAGGCACGTGTCAAGGAAGCTTTGTGAAATAACTGAACAAATAGGAGAAAAGTGCCACAATGGAGCCAACTAACCAAACAAATCATTTGGCACTTCTAATGTCCACAAGAAAGAAGCATTGTGAACAACGATGTGAAGAGGGCAGCTCTGAGCAGCCAGGTAATCAGCACTAAGAAGAAACTTGACTTTTTACAAATAGGGAAAATGTGATGGGAAAATACAGAGCCTTTATGGCCTCCAGAACAAAGAGGGAAAAAACAGTATTGATTTGTAGTCCAAATCAGAAGAAAAATGATTTTTTTAAACATGCTATGAGGGTCTATATTAGAACACCAAACAGTCAAGTGTTCTAATATCGAACCCTAGCATTCGAAAAAAAAAACATTGAACATTCGGAACAGCAAATTTTTTCTTAGGGAAAAAATTTGCTGTTCCAAAACACATACACACAATGCAAGCACAACAAACAAACAGCAATCCACACGCATACACCTAAACTCTAACACCTAACCCTACACTAAACTATGCAAACACCAGTAACTATCCACTTACCTTAACCCAAACCCTAACCCTAAGGTCCATCACTATCGCACAGTCACCTCACCCACGCCCTAACCCACCTGACCTGCCCTAACCCACACATCCACACAATCGCACACTTACCTAACAAGCACCCTAACCCACACGTCCACACAGTCGCACACTTACCTGAACCTGACCCGTAACTTTCCACCAGAGCACTGAAAATACCGAAGCAACAGAAATGGACAATTTCCCGTGGAAAGAATTTGGTTTCCTGTTACCTTTATATTTTCAGCGTTTGCCAAAAATGGGTCAATATTAGAACACCCAACATTTCAAATGTTCGGTGTCCTAATATAAACCCTGCTATGACTAAAAAACTACAGTGTTAAATTCTACAGAGCAGAAATGTCAATACACCCACTTTCACCATGCAACACAGTCTTAAGAATTACACTCCAGTACAAAACTGATTTTGTGAGAGAATTTTCCTTGCCCCTCCAACACACACACACACACACACACATCTAGAATGCATAGTTTGTGAAACTGGATTGACTCTTGTGTATGAAAAGTGAAACAGTCCTTAAATTTTGTTGGACTGCTTGTAGACTGCTTAAGTCATGTTTTTGGTTCTGTGCTTTTAATCCCTTTAGTTATGCTATATTGAAGATACTGATGAGTATTTTCTTAAAATTCTGGCCCTCTTCATGGCTTTTCAATCATGATTGACATTCTGTGTTAAAAATGAGGTAAAACAATTTACACAAACCCCAATGGGTAAAAATGTCAAACAGGCAAACCATTCAATTAAAAACTGCAAGTAAGACCAATCTAGAGTCTTCACTGTTTAATAGCTTAAACTACTTTTAGTGGAGACCCATGGGATATATGCAAATGAGTACATATGCTTCAGGACATGCCAGTGTTTCAGCTGGTGCATACGTATATCACCAGTGAGAGGAAATGAAAAAAATTGCCAGTTTGAGAATCTTCATTGTACTGAAGGGTTCATTCCTTGACTTTTTGATGAAATGAGAGGTTGTTTTGACCTTTCCACTCTGTAAGACTAAATCTTGTGGCATCCTTGTAATAGAAGACGTGAAACCCACTCCCTTTCTTTTCTGCCTTAGTGTCTGCGTTGACCCTGTCTTCAAACTTCTCATCCTTGAAGTATTTAAAATGCTAGCACTGACCTTTAAAAATCTTAGCAGAGGGTCATAAGGAGGAAGACTTTTTCAGTTTTCACAATAGAAGGCCTTTATGTATTAGACACTGTATAGTTAAGGGGTATTGACCAGAGTCACTGGCGCAATGGATAATGCATCTG